>NC_079205.1:66032449-66338699 GCF_026745355.1 Beta vulgaris subsp. vulgaris | reverse complement strand
TTATATTTTGGGATACCTTATAAGAAACGAGCTTATATTATGGGACGGATGGAGTACTTATTTTACTCTTAAGTATTACCACAAGCATAAACGATGCAAATAGGTCTATTATGTCATATTTGTGTTGAAGTTAACTTTTAACTAGGTTATAATTAAATTCACTATGTAAGGTGTTAATCCAATGTGGTATTAACCCAATACAACAAGATGATATTCAATTTTCCTCAATTGAGTACATATCACTATCGAGGGGGTCTTCTTTCTTAGAGGAGGAGGAGTACAAGCGATTATACATGGGAATATAGCTATTACTTAATTAAGAATTGTTGGTATCGCATCAAATATTACCACAAGCATAAACGATACAAATGGGTACGTTAACTAGTTTGTAGCTAAATACAGTATGCAACGTGTTAACCCAATTTTCATTCACATGATCTACAGTCATTAATTTTCATTGCCATAACATTAACTTAAACATGCATGTCACAAGCACACTCTTATCTATTTGCTCTTTGTGCGTGAATGAACTATTAACATGGAAAGTAACCAAATAATAAAAGAACAAATAAACTAGTTTACCATTTTTAATAATATGCCTCCTTAACTCTTTTTTCCAAATACATAGTATTAAAGATGTGTAGGTGGAAATGAAAACAAGTACTTGTTGTACTTGCATCTTTTTATCCACAATTTGCTTACATGTGTAATAAAAGATATGGTTGGCATTTATGTTGTTTTGTGTAATTTAAGCAAGCAAAACGCATGTTGGTATCCAAAAAAATCATCTTCAATGAACAAGGTTTTGTAAAGGCATGGATGAAGGTGAAGATTAAAAATGAAGAGAATTGGAAGAGGTTTACAATACGATAAGGATAATATGAAGGCATTGAAATTTAATAGATATTTTTTAATGGAAATTTTGAAAAATTAAATATGGTGAGAAATATCGTTAGAAGTTTGGAGGGTGTTGAATACAATTGCATATAGTATGATTCCAAACTTCCTCGAACCTAAGATTTTATCTTTTCTATGCTTAAAATAAAAACAATATAAGAAATTTAGGCTTATCTCTATTAAGTCCGATTAATAGATGAATTTATCTTTTAATATATTTTGTATTATTAGCGAAATTGAATATTGTCAAAAAAAAGTACAAAAAGGTATGGTTAGCATTCAGGTTGTTTTTTGTGATTTAAGCAAGCAAAACACATGTTTGTGACAGAAAACATCTTCAATGTACAAGATTTTGTAGATGCTTGAATGAAGGTGGAGGTGAATGTATAAGATACCTAAATGATAGGTCGTTGTTGCAGGTATAATAGAGGCAGCATGCTCTGCAAGTGCTAGACCAGCTCTTAATATAGGAATGACCTGCAAGATAAAGAACATAGTTGGTAGATGTCATCAGTGTAACCCAACGGGCTAACTAGATAAGTCAAAGCCTATAATCAACACCATTCTTCAAATAATGGGTAAACTGATTATTTAATATTTAACAAACAAGCAGAGGCATAGCGAACAAAACTACTCGTAATAAAGTCACGCAGAACATAACCACACGGGCAACAACCAAAAAATCTCATAGTCATATAAAGATAGCAGCACTTAGGAAACGTGGTGATGTGGCTCACCAACTCAAATCACTAACTATTTTAGGTGCTTAAGTTCACTACAATGGTAACACAATTGTTATATCCTCACTGAATAAATGATATTGACAAGGGAACAAGGGATAGCAGCTCGTAGGCAAATATGGTAATGAGTCATTGAATAAAATAAGATTAGCCAAAGTCTTTCACTTTGATTCCAAGATAAAAGTAACAACAACAGTAACAACTCCACAGTTTTGTGTTGACAGTACACATTCATACATAATTTAATTTAGTAAGCTCCCAACTCTGCTCCAAAACAACATCCCTCAGGACGATAAAGTCCAAACCCCTTCTCTAGAACACTAGCAAGGTAAGGTGAGAGGTGGCAAAATAAATAATGCTTCAACATGATATAGAAGATCACCCACTTATATCTGAAAGAAGGCTTCAACATGAACCCTGAACCCTGAACCCTGAACCCTGAACCCTGAACCCTGAACCCTGAACCCTGAACCCTGAACCCTGAACCCTGAACCCTGAACCCTGAACCCTGAACCCTGAACCCTGAAACCCTGAAACCCTGAAACCCTGAAACCCTGAAACCCTGAAACCCTGAAACCCTGAAACCCTGAAACCCTGAAACCCTGAAACCCTGAAACCCTGAAACCCTGAAACCCTGAAACCCTGAAACCCTGAACCCTGAACCCTGAACCCTGAACCCTGAACCCTGAACCCTGAACCCTGAACCCTGAACCCTGAACCCTGAACCCTGAACCCTGAACCCTGAACCCTGAACCCTGAACCCTGAACCCCTAAAACCCTAAAACCCTAAAACCCTAAAACCCTAAAACCCTAAAACCCTAAAACCCTAAAACCCTAAAACCCTAAAACCCTAAACCCTGAACCCTAAACCCTAAACCCTGAACCCTAAAAACCCCTGAACCCTGAACCCTGAACCCTGAACCTTGAACCCTGAACCCCCTAAACCCCTTAACCCCTTAACCCCTAACCCTTAACCCTAAAACCCTAAAACCCTAAAACCCTGAACCCTAAACCCTAAACCCTAACCCCTGAACCCTAAAAACCCCTGAACCCTAAAAACCCCTGAACCCTAAAAACCCCTGAACCCTAAAAACCCCCGAACCCTGAACCCCGAACCCCGAACCCTGAACCCTGAACCCGAAACCCCCGAACCCCGAACCCCGAACCCCGAACCCCGAACCCCGAACCCCGAACCCCGAACCCCGAAAACCCTGGACCCCAAAACCCTGGACCCCAAAAACCCTGGACCCTCGACCGTGGACTCTGGACCCCTGGACCCTGAACCCTAAACCCTAAATCCTAAACCCCTGAACTAAAACCATAGACCCTAAACCCTCAACCCTAGATCCCGAACCCTAAACCCTAAAACCTAAACTTTAATGAACCCTAAACCCTAAAACCTAAACCCTAATAAACCCTAAACCCCGAACCCCGAACCCTAAACCCTAAAACCCTAACCCCTAAGCCCTAAACCCTAAAACCATAGAATTTTTTTCATAATATAACATATACTACCTCCGTTTCTTAATAAGTGCAACATTTCCCTTATTTGGAATAGTCACAATAAGTGCAAGCAAGCTCAAAATGGTAAAAAAAGTTCAATATTATTACAAATATGCCACCAAAAAGCAAGAAGGGACCACAACTTTTTTGTTTCATCACTTGAATTACTCTACTTTATTGTGATCCCAACTTTCTCTCTCTACATTCCTTGGTATTCCCCCACTTTCTCTATATTGCACTTATTAAGAAACGGAAGAAGTATAACAAGTCATATGAAAAATTTATTATAGGAACATAAATGTAAGTACCATTACTTCATAACATACAATTTATGTTCTCTAATCATGATTCTAAGTTTTAATGATGCTATAAAATGTAACTAAATAGAGTAAAACATTACAACTAATAATAATAGTTATATCTAGTACTAATACGTACATGTGAAGTGTGAACGCAATGCAAATTCAAGCTAAATTTTTCTTTGAATAATGGATTAAGTACCCTAAAACCCTAAGCCTTAAGCCCTAAACCCTAAGTTGTAAGCCCTATAACTTAATATATATTATAACCCTAACCAAAACACATCTAAATACAGTATACATACAATGCAACGATAAACACCGAACTAACTGCACCGGCCCTTTGGCCATCAACTTAATATAAATATAAAAAATAGCTATTAATAATATAATAACAATTACCAAGCACCTTGAACGACCAGCTACTCAATCTGTTTTAGATGCTATTCTTTATTTTAGTTTTGTACCTAAAAAAAACATTTAATAATACAATTTAGCACAACATAATAAAACTTAGAAACCAAGAAAAATCTATATTTCAAAACAATGTTTCTTTTACAACATTTAAACACTACAATGCAATATTAAATATTTATTATTTTTAAACTTCAATGTGTTAGCATTCACCAAAACCATAATAATCTACATTATTTAATCCCTTTATTAAAATAAAGGAATTCTAATACAACAAGATGAATTCGATTTTTGGCACTCTTTTTTGCTTAAAAGAGTATGGGAGGTTCTTGAGGGTGATATATCTATTATTAATTTACTAATTATTAATATCACATTAGATATTACCACAAGAATAAGCCATACAAAAAAGATCGTTTATATGTCATATATTTGTGTACAACTTCGGTTAACTTTTAACTAAGTTTGCTAAATACGCTGAGTAAGGTGTCAACCCAATTGAATATTAATCCAATTTTCATTCGCATGATCTTACATACATGTCATTGCTTAAAAATAAGTTCAATTACCTACTTAAACATACATGTGCGTAATCTTGTATGTAACTTTGCTTTTCAATTGTCTAAAGGAAAGAAGATTTGTAAGTTAGATAACATTCGATTTTTCACAATTGAGCATATCATTATAGGGGGTCCTTTTTTCTCAAAAGGGTGCGAAAAGTTGTTCATGCTATTATATTTATTACTCCTTCCGTCCCATAATATAAGTCCTGATTCTGTTTTTACGCGAGAATTAAGGTTAAATGAAATCTTGTTTTATTTGAATAAAATAATTATTTTTATTGAGAAACACTTACATTGTTTTTTTCTTTTTAACAAAAAATAAAAATTGTCATTTAATGTTGCATGGTTTAATGTGTAGAGTAGTTCAATGAGGTAAAAGATTCCATTTTGTCATTAATAATGGTGCATTGGAAGCTGAAATTATGATGACATTTTAGGAATTAAACTTTTTTCATGAGGGTATTCTGGGTATAATTATTGATTGGAAATAGAAATAAGACTTATATTTTGGGATACCTTATAAGAAAACGAGACTTATATTATGGGACGGATGGAGTACTTATTTACTCTTAAGTATTACCACAAGCATAAACGATGCAAATAGGTCTATTATGTCATATTTGTGTTGAAGTTAACTTTTAACTAGGTTATAATTAAATTCACTATGTAAGGTGTTAATCCAATGTGGTATTAACCCAATACAACAAGATGATATTCAATTTTCCTCAATTGAGTACATATCATTATCGAGGGGGTAGTCTTTCTTAGAGGAGGAGGAGTACAAGCGATTATACATGGGAATATAGCTATTACTTAATTAAGAATTGTTGGTATCGCATCAAATATTACCACAAGCATAAACGATACAAATGGGTACGTTAACTAGTTTGTAGCTAAATACAGTATGCAACGTGTTAACCCAATTTTCATTCACATGATCTACAGTCATTAATTTTCATTGCCATAACATTAACTTAAACATGCATGTCACAAGCACACTCTTATCTATTTGCTCTTTGTGCGTGAATGAACTATTAACATGGAAAGTAACCAAATAATAAAAGAACAAATAAACTAGTTTACCATTTTTAATAATATGCCTCCTTAACTCTTTTTTCCAAATACATAGTATTAAAGATGTGTAGGTGGAAATGAAAACAAGTACTTGTTGTACTTGCATCTTTTTATCCACAATTTGCTTACATGTGTAATAAAAGATATGGTTGGCATTTATGTTGTTTTGTGTAATTTAAGCAAGCAAAACGCATGTTGGTATCCAAAAAAATCATCTTCAATGAACAAGGTTTTGTAAAGGCATGGATGAGGTGAAGATTAAAAATGAAGAGAATTGGAAGAGGTTTACAATACGATAAGGATAATATGAAGGCATTGAAATTTAATAGATATTTTTTAATGGAAATTTTGAAAAATTAAATATGGTGAGAAATATCGTTAGAAGTTTGGAGGGTGTTGAATACAATTGCATATAGTATGATTCCAAACTTCCTCTAAGATTTTATCTTTTCTATGCTTAAAATAAAAACAATATAAGAAATTTAGGCTTATCTCTATTAAGTCCGATTAATAGATGAATTTATCTTTTAATATATTTTGTATTATTAGCGAAATTGAATATTGTCAAAAAAAAGTACAAAAAGGTATGGTTAGCATTCAGGTTGTTTTTTGTGATTTAAGCAAGCAAAACACATGTTTGTGACAGAAAACATCTTCAATGTACAAGATTTTGTAGATGCTTGAATGAAGGTGGGGTGAATGTATAAGATACCTAAATGATAGGTCGTTGTTGCAGGTATATAGAGGCAGCATGCTCTGCAAGTGCTAGACCAGCTCTTAATATAGGAATGACCTGCAAGATAAAGAACATAGTTGGTAGATGTCATCAGTGTAACCCAACGGGCTAACTAGATAAGTCAAAGCCTATAATCAACACCATTCTTCAAATAATGGGTAAACTGATTATTTAATATTTAACAAACAAGCAGAGGCATAGCGAACAAAACTACTCGTAATAAAGTCACGCAGAACATAACCACACGGGCAACAACCAAAAAATCTCATAGTCATATAAAGATAGCAGCACTTAGGAAACGTGGTGATGTGGCTCACCAACTCAAATCACTAACTATTTTAGGTGCTTAAGTTCACTACAATGGTAACACAATTGTTATATCCTCACTGAATAAATGATATTGACAAGGGAACAAGGGATAGCAGCTCGTAGGCAAATATGGTAATGAGTCATTGAATAAAATAAGATTAGCCAAAGTCTTTCACTTTGATTCCAAGATAAAGTAACAACAACAGTAACAACTCCACAGTTTTGTGTTGACAGTACACATTCATACATAATTTAATTTAGTAAGCTCCCAACTCTGCTCCAAAACAACATCCCTCAGGACGATAAAGTCCAAACCCCTTCTCTAGAACACTAGCAAGGTAAGGTGAGAGGTGGCAAAATAAATAATGCTTCAACATGATATAGAAGATCACCCACTTATATCTGAAAGAAGGCTCTCTAAAAGACCACCATCAGGTTTCATATAGGACATGCCAAGGACCTAGACCTCGGTTCTTGCACTAGATAGTGAGTTCATCAGAGTGTTTCACATATAGTGGATATGCGTATATGACCAAGAAAGAGCAAGTGAACAACAACCAATAGTAGGTTAAAATAGAGAAAATATAATTCTCTTACTTTGTCATATGTTTTCTTGATATAAAAATCTCTAGCAGCAATTGTGGCAGTCTCTATTTTTACAAATGTTTGTCCATCATCTATGGCTATCACTAATAAACAGACAGAAGGAGCTTCGTTGAATCTTAACTTTTTGTTATCATACTAATCACAAAAGCATGTAAAATACATTAATATTATTATAATTTCTGAAAAGGAAAAAAGTGAATACATGACCAAACAATTATGCTAAGCATCAATATTAAGGGGGAGGGGGAGTTTAATTAGTACAACTATATTTAATTTGTTCAGAGCTTGAAGAATAAGTTACTACCTCCGTTTTATTTCGACTTTTTTTTTTCTTGTAACACTTTTCCTATCTTATTCAGGTAAATCTTTGAAACATACGAGGAGTGAACTCACGAAGAACAACATTTAGGCAATTCTCTTTGGTCAAGCTTTCGTAGTTGGTATAATCTATCTCTCCTTTTTTTCCTTTCTCTCCTTCTTCTCCCTCTCTACTAATACAGTGATACCTCTTTTTTCCATTTTTTTACTTCTTTCCATTTTAAATATCCATTATTTTCAACCCAGAATTATTTCGAAAGAACCCTTCTTTTTTAGTTACAAAAGTTGACATCGAGTAAAACCATTTTTCTTAGTTATAAGAAAAGATCAAACTGCATGCCATATATTGAAATCTTGACCTGGAGCTTTATTAAGGTTGGTATGACCTCTTTCTCTCTCCTCTTTTTCTTTCTTTCCTTCTTCTCCCTCTCTACTAGTTCCCCTGTTTCAGATAAATATTATGAAAAAACCTTTTTTTCCGTTTTTCGAATTCTAAAATCAATAGATCTTAAGATCATCGATTAAATTTTGATTTAGGTAAATTCTTATAATTTTTTACAATTTTGAGTTACTCAAACAATATCATGAACGTAACAGGTGTAGAAGTAAAACTTAGTCCTATTTGGTTTAGCCAATCTTTGAAACATATGACAATAAATTAACTGAAGAAGAACAACACAAAGGCTACTGTTCTTTGATGGAAAGTAAGAAAAAAAATCAGCATATATAAATGAAATACCTGATTAACGGATCAATCGGAGTCCAATTTGTGAAACCTAAAAGCTTGTTCGAGAGATAGTAATGTCATCTCCCACGTCTTCATCTCCCCGTGTCTGAATTTTAAGAGAGAGAAAGCGAGGTAAAATAGATCAAGAACGCGATGAGAGCAAGACTGCAGGAGCAGGATAAGAAGACACATAAAATCTGAAACAAACGTTGCAGCTCAGCGGCGGAGATATGAAGAGGCTGGGGTTCTGATGAAACTCTCTCTATATATTTTAGGTGAGAAATTGAGAATGATAATAATAGAGGAGAGAGAGTGAAGAATGAAATACTTGGGAGCCGAAGATTGTGGACGTTTGCACTGATCGATTATAAGGATAGTTGGATTACAACTTTTCCTTTCCCATACATCTCATGACATCACTACAGTATACATAAGGAAGCAGGAGACGTGCAGTGTATTAATCAGAAGAGATGATGCTTACATCATCATACTTGAGTACTTGGGAAGGGAAATGCTTGCTAGCTAATTAAACCTTATATAATATAGAAAAAAATTATCAAAGGCTAAATTCCTATCAATCACAATTAAGATCCTCCTTCGAATAAGCCCTCACCATTCTTTAGGCTATATAATACTTGGTTATTTAGCCAAAGAGTACTTAGTTCAGTGTATCTTTCTTAACTTGTTCCCTTTATCTACCTCAAATTTGTCAAATAAGGAAATAAAATGCTTTAGAAATGTGGATTTTTCTATTGAAGATAAAACCAAAATGTTGTACTGGTTACAACTTAGATTCTTCACTACAGACAAATTAGTGATTTAAAAATTAGACAATGTAAAAAAAAAAAGTTAGTAATTTAAAAATGAAATAAGAAGTGCTCAATTTTTTTGTGAATCCTATGAGCGATAATACTATTTTAATAGTATAATATTGGATTGAGAGGTTAGGTTTAGTACTCCTACATTGTAAAGATTAAAGGAGAATCAATCATTAAATTATTAAAATAATTTGACGAATATCTTTGTGGTTAATTATGCTCTCATTATCTTTGTGGAAAAAGTATTGGTAATTCAAAATGAGATTGTAAAATGGAATCTCACAAAATTTTGGTACCAAAACTAAGTTAAAGTGGTATCAAAATAAGTTAAATTAGTTTCTTAACCCCACGTTAAGGGATTGCTAGTAAAAATTTACCCCAACCCATACTCCACTCAGGCTCATCATCGTCCATATTCACACACTCTTTTTCACTATGTCCTATAATTCCACATAAAAAACAGAAAAAAGTAATCTATAATAAGAAATTGAGATGCATATCACACGCAAATCACCAAGTTATGTGGTCATTATTACAGGATTTCGATTTAAGCATCTCATTTTTGGGCAAAATGAGACTCTCTATATATATTTTCTAAACGCACGACCTTGTACAAGGTGAAAAAATAAGCTGTTTGGAAAAAAATTGGTAAAAAAAATATTTTCGAGCATCAATTTATGGGGTCATCATTACGGAATTTCAATTTAGGCACCCATTTTAGAAAAGAATGAATATTTAGATTTTGGATTTATGAATCCATGACCTTATAGAGCTTGAAAATATAACCTAAGAGCTGGATTTCGATTTAGAGCACCCATTTTAAGAAAAATTGGAACATTAAATTTCGAACTTCTTAATGCACGCTAAACCCCTAAACCCTAAAATCTATATGTTATTCCAATAACCCATGTGTCGTCTCAAAGAGTATGAAGTTTTAGGGAAAAAAATTCATGAATTAACGTTTTTCCGTTCAAAGTCAAAAGATCATAGACCGGGATACACGACTCTGAGACAATTTTCATGAATTCAAAAGAAATAAACTTGTGAAATGAACTATATTGTGTTTGGATACCGTCAAAAACATATATGCTATGCAAATGGACATATATAAGACAGAAAACATAACATTATAGTTATTAGGATGCCAACCGAGAATATTATTCATATTTTTGTAAGATGGAATCAATGTGGATAGTAGCAATAACTCGTTAGTCATCCTAAGTAACTTTTTTGATTTTGGAAACATTAAAAATCACATTCCCAATTAAATAAAAATAACTAATTCGAAAAAATTTCATCAGACAATTTGTTCTCAATACCCGGGTACACGTCTATGTGACAGTTTTATCATTTGATCATTAGGAGTCAATTTGGTCAATTAAGAGTTTTACCGGCACCTTTATTCACCATAAATTAGTCAAAAGTCTCGCATATACATATTAGATAAACAAATGACATTGATTCCAAAAAGTCAAGGTATTCCCGATTTATAAATCAAAGCATAAGAACCCTAAGTCTACTCAGGGACCAGAAGATGAATTCTTAGTTTAATTTTATATAATCTCCGAATAACACTCACGCGTGTACCCCGGTTCACAAACTCGAAGAATTTTATCAAATATATGTTTGATTTCTCAGAAAATGGCACTCTAAAGCACATTTCACCAAAAGGGCCCCAAATAGTGAAAGTCAAAGTCTTCCAAAGTTTTCGTGTTGCCTGTTTAGGATAGTTTTAAGCAATCATGAATAATGCCTCACAGGCGTGTACCAGGGGTCATTGAACATATAAATTTTAAAGAATTGTTGAAATCTTTAAAAAAATGGTATCAGAAAGAACTTCGATCGTCTAAAAATCAATGCACAGGAACCCTATGTCTACTCAGGGACCAGAAGATGCATCCTTAGTTTGATTTTATGAAATCTCCAAAATAACACTCAGGAGTGTACCCCGATTCACTAACTCGGAATTTTTTTGAAAGTATGCTTAGCTTGATTTCTCATGAAATGGCACTATAAAGCACGTTTGACCGAAAGGGACCCAAATAGTGAAAGCCAAAGTTTTCCAAAGGTTTTGTGTTGTCTGTTTAGGATAGTTTTAAGCAATCATGAAAAATGCTTCATAGGCGTGTACTGGGGGTCACCGAACATAGAGATTTTAAAGAATTGTTGAAATCTTTATAAAAATGGCATCGGAAGGAAGTTCGACCGTCTAAAAATCAATGCACAGGAACCCTATGTCTACTCAGGGACCAGAAGATGCATCCTTAGTTTGATTTTATGAAATCTCCAAAATAACACTCAGGAGTGTACCCCGGTTCACTAACTCGGAAAATTTTTGAAAATATGTTTGATTTCTCATAAAATGGCACTATAAAGCACATTTGACCAAAACGGCCCCAAATAGTGAAAGCTAAAGTCTTCCAAAGGTTTTGTGTTGTCAGTTTAGGATAGTTTTAAGCAATCATGTAAAATGCCTCATAGGCGTGTACCGGGGGTCACCGAGCATAGAGATTTTAAAGAATTGTTAAAATCATTATAAAACTGGCATCTGAAATAACTTCGACTGTCTAAAAATCAATGCACAGGAACCCTAAGTCTACTCAGAGACCATAAAATACATCCTTAGTTTGATTTTATGAGTTCTCCGAGATAACACTCAGGAATGTACCCCGGTTCACTAACTCGGAAAATTTTTGAAAATATGTTTGATTTCTCATAAATTGGAACTGTAAAGCACATTTTACCGAAAGGGCCCCAAATAGGAAAAGCCAAATTCTTCCAAAGGCTTCGTGTTGCCTTTTTAGGATAGTTTTAAGCAATCATGAATAATGCCTCACAGGCGTGTACCGGGGGTCTTGAACATAGAGATTTTAAAAAATTATTGAAATCTTTAAAAAAATGATATCGGAAAGAACTTCGATCGTCTAAAAATCAATGCGCAGGAACCCTAAGTATACTAAGCAACTAGAAGATGCATCCTTAGTTTGATTTAATGAAATCTCCGATATAACACTCAGGCGTTTACCCCGGTTCACAAACTCAGAATTTTTTTGAAAATATGTTTGATTTCTCATGAAATGGCACTGTAAAGCACGTTTGACCGAAAGGGACCCAAATAGTGAAAGCCAAAGTCTTCCAAAGGTTTCGTGTTGTCTGTTTAGATTAGTTTTAAGCAATCATGAAAATTGCCTCATAGGAGTGTACCGGGGTCACCGAACATAGAGATTTTAAAGAATTGTTGAAATCTTTATAAAAATGGCATCGGAAGGAACTTCGACCGTCTAAAAATCAATGCATAGGAACCCTATGTCTACTCAGGGACCAGAAGATGCATCCTTAGTTTGATTTTATGAAATCTCCAAAATAACACTCAGGAGTGTACCCCGGTCCACTAACTCGGAAATTTTTTGAAAATATGTTTGATTTCTCATAAAATGGCATTGTAAAGCACATTTGACCGAAAAGGGCCCAAATAGTGAAAGCCAAAGTATTCCAAAGGTTTCGTATTGCCTTTTTAGGATAGTTTTAAGCAATCATGAAAAATAACTCACAGGCGTGTACCGGGGTCACCGAACATAGAGATTTTAAAAAATTGTTGAAATCTTTAAAAAATTGGTATCGGAAAGAACTTCGACCGTCTTAAAATCAATGCGCAGGAACCCTAAATATACTCAGGGACCAGAAGATGCATCCTTAGTTTGATTTAATGAATTCTCCGAAATAACACTTAGGCGTGTACCCCGGTTCACTAAGTTGGAAAATTTTTGAAAATATGTTTGATTTCTCATAAAATGGCACTGTAAAGCACATTTGACCGAAAGGGCCCCAAATAGTGAAAGCCAAAGTATTCCAAAGGTTTCGTGTTGCCTTTTTAGGATAGTTTTAAGCAATCATGAAAAATGCCTCACAAGCGTGTTCCGGGGGTCCCCGAACATAGAGATTTTAAAGAATTGTTGAAGTCTTTAGAAAACTGGCATCTGAAGGAACTTCGACCGTCTAAATTTTTGAAAATATGTTTGATTTCTCATAAAATGGCACTATAAAGCACATTTTACCGAAAGGGCCCCAAATAGGAAAAGCCAAAGTCATCAAAAGGTTTTGTATTGCCTTTTTAGGATAGTTTTAAGCAATCATGAAAAATGACTCACAGGTCACCGAACATAGAGATTTTAAAAAATTATTGAAATCTTTCGAAAAGCGTGACTTATAACCTTCAATTTTGACTGTTTTAGGGCTCATCCGGGTCCGGTCATATTTTTCGTCGAAAACCTTCATATGGGGTGAGGCACGACTTATAATGCATGTAATCCCCCACATTTTTTAAAGGATTTTCATAAATATATTAAGGTATTTATGTAGTTATATTTAAATCCAAATGAGTTTGGAAAATGATTTGACTTTTAAAAAGGGTTGA
The DNA here is from genome assembly GCF_026745355.1 of Beta vulgaris subsp. vulgaris. NCBI lineage: Eukaryota > Viridiplantae > Streptophyta > Magnoliopsida > Caryophyllales > Amaranthaceae > Beta > Beta vulgaris. The sequence goes on along the minus strand of NC_079205.1, from coordinate 66,325,281 downwards.
CTATTTTAAAAGTCAACTAAAAATATTTTTCTTAGCTTAATAAAATTTGTAATATTTTACTTAAGCGTGTTTTAAATAAGAGTTTAATTATTAAAAGCATAATTGAAAAAGAAAACTTAATGGAATCGAAAGCCCAAAAGTAATAAAAAGGGAAAGGATAATTTGATGACTAAAGTCCTAATAGGCCCATCTTGTTAGTCATCAAAGTTTTAATTATTGAAATTTCTTTTCCTAAGCCCAGAAGGATTAGCCTATTTAAATATCCTAAAAACCCAAATATTTTGCCCTACACTCTATTTTCTCTCTCCTCCCTTGCACGTAATTCCGAATTCTCTCTCTCACTCGACATTTTCTCTCTCCTCTTCCTCTTGAACGTGAGTTTCATATTTTCCTCTCAAAGATTGTTTCTTCTTTGCTAAGTAACGTTTCTTGTTGAACAAGAAACGTCACAAAACCTTGATTGAACCAAGAAAGCTGCTGCCGCCACCTCCTTGCTGCTGTCATAGCCGCCGGCACTCTCCTTCCTCCTATTTTCGGTTGTTTTTCTTTACTTCTCCCTTAAGATTCCATTAAAGTCCTAATTTTTATTGTTATTTTATTACTATTTACATGTTTATGATTTAAGTTATTATTTATTATGAAGAATTTAGTTTCGATTTTCATATGTATAAAAGTAAAAAAATTTTAGATTTATTATTTTTAGTTTAGATATGGTTTTTAGGGTTTTAAATCACTAGAAACCGTATATTTAAAGTATGAATATGAATTTTGATTAGAATACGATTTTTATATGCATTTAAAATATTTTCAGAAGGTTTAGAAAATTTTATAAATGTTGGAAATTCAGAAAGTTAGTATTTTAAGGCTTTTAATGATTTTTAATCACTAGAATAGTTGTACTATACTAGGGATTAAAAATAACGAGAGTTTAAATTATAAAAATGATTTTTAAAGACGTTTAAAAGGGTTTGGGACGTTTTAAAGTTGCTGTAATTTTTTTAGTTCAAGTATTTACTTGATTATTTTATTGTTCTAGGCGGAGAATTCATAGTAGGGGACTTTTAGAGCATAAAATGGCCTACCGTTGCGTTTACACAAGGTACGTACATAGTCTACGTGCTATATGGTTTAGAAACATGCCTTAGGGATGTTTTTATTTATTAGTATCATGTATAGGACCTTGTTGTTCATGTATATGATTTACTATAATTGCTTTACATGTTACTTGCCTGTGTGCTACATGTAAACTGAGAATATGTATGAGTATGACTTGTTTGTATGGAAGTTTGATGCAAGCAAATAAGTTCAGTTTTGGTATTAATTCGTAAGTGGATTAATTTAAGTAAGTTGGAATCATGTGTTACATAGATTTCTTGGAGATTATTAATTTATCTTATAAGAACTGTGGATCTTATTTGGTAAGTATGGATTATACCTATGTAAAGGTACGGAGTTCTGTTGGCTAGGTTCAACAAAGGATAAAAAGAAATAAAAGGAGTCTTGATTGATAAGTTGTGAACACTTGTTAATCCAAAGATAAAAAGAATGTTGTTATGACTATGTGATTATTGAATTGTGTTATTTGGTTGTTGTGGTGTCAACACAAGTAATAAAATATATTTAACGTAAAGTGAAACGAGAATAAGTTATAGACTTTAGACTGGTGCACGTCTAGAGTTGGACACTAAGGGTTGGGATACATAGTCCGCCGTGATATGTATTTTCGAGGGTTGGATTGATCACCATTCCTCTTTAGTTCAAAGGTTCCTCGATATCGTAGGTCATTCTGGTTTACGGAGTCATGACCGTATTTCCTATTTTTGGTTGGTCAACTCGTCCAATAACTATTCCATTAAAGTAATAAAAGTTGGGTCAAGTGTAGTTCAGTAAAAGTTGTCTGTAGAGTATTATTTACTTATGTTATTATTTATTCCTACAAGTTATGTTTGTAGTATCATGCTTAGGATTATTTGTGTTTGATATGTAGTACTCAGCTTTGCTGACTACGTGCTTGTTGTGTGTGTGATCATGGCTTTGCCTATTGATCCTGTGATGATCCTTCTGGTGAGCAGAGTCAGTATTGCATTGACATTACAGGTTTGCAGATGCGTTGCTGTAACACCCCCAAAATCCACGCGCGCCTACCACTGCTGCGTCGCGTCGATCTCGGGGGCGTTACCGCCGCGATGGAACACAAGGCATAATAAGGGTTAACGATAACTTAAAACATTAACTTGAAAACTAAAATGCAGCGGAATTAAAATATAAATACAACTCGGGAATCATCAATGACCCCTTTCATTCAAACCACAAACCATATATAAGTCTTAGAAAAACCAATAATACTTATTTCAAAATGCTTTAAATGTAAATACCCAAGCCTAGTCCCCGTATGCTCGAGATTATGCAGCAGCACCAGCACACCTAGTCTGCTCCCCATTGTAGCATCAATGGTTCATCGCAGTTCATCAAACACATAATAACACACAATCAGCTATGCTGAGTACGTAATGAACCATTGAATACATGTAAACATAAATGGTGCACACATGAACAATCTTAAACATGATGCTACACTATGTTACATCCTTTAACCTTTAATCTTTAATCTTTAATTGGCATCGAACGGGCACCGTCATCTTACTAGAATCATACGGGCTACTGAATCCTTAACAGACACTAGGTCTGTTAGATGAAATGCAAATACGGTTTTGTTCCGTCTCACACCCATCACCTTAGTATGCATACCCCAAGATCGAACGGAACCTTCCGCCTACTTGAGTGTCAAAAATATAAGGACACTACTGTCGTCACAGTAGGCCTGCGTAGGAGCGTAGGACAAGTCCCACACTCCCCCCATTGTTCATCACTTGTAGGGAGTCCAGCTACAAGATATTGCCATAATTCATTTTAATATTAACCATTCATTTCATAACCACATATATTCATTTACCTGTTCTCTTAGTTACAATGCTCAAATCGTATCTCTTGTAACAATATTGTTACACTATGGATACATAGAATCATTTACCTGTACTCTTAGTTAGAATGCTCAAATCGTATCTCCTGTAACAACCTTGTTACACTATGGATACATAGAATCATTTACCTGTCCTCTTATGCTCGAATCATATCTCTTGTAACAACCTTGTTACACTATGGATAGATTAAAAATGCTCTTTGAAATACTACAATAGAATTACGCATTCCAATGCAACATATCAATTTCAATTACAAATGTCTAACCAGACAATCTCAATCAATCAAACATTCCCTATCATGCTTCTAGGTTCCAATAACATAGATTGCAACCTAATCATGATACTAATACTTGGATTAAACTGGTACGCGTACGTACCTTGTAACAGAGAATTTTCGCTGTCTTAATCGAACATTCCGCTTATGAAATTGGGACCTAAACCGTTAAATAAAAGCTTTAGTGCTACGTCGTTGGTAATATTAACAACTACTACGTAAATAAGACTATACGGTTTAATAATTCGAAGTAAACGATTAACTAAACCCCTTGTTTATGAATTTTCGTTACTTTTCTTATTATAAGAGTTTAACGTCTTTTAGGAGTCAAAGCTAGTGAACATACTAATATTAGTTAGTGTCATTAGTCCACTATCTTTACCAAACCAGTTAACTTATAAGTCCAACCATGTTTTATGTCCAAAACTCTTAGGTCCGATCCAGTATTATGTCCAAAGTCAGATTCGCAACTATAGTCAGAATAATAAAATGAACTCATTGATGTGGATTATTCCTTAACTAATTATAATTTAACATAATTATGAAAACATAAATTATAATTAAACTTAATATAAATATTTCAATATATAAAATGTTTTATACCGTTAAGCTCGCCGGAAATCAAGTTCCGGCGACCAATTTCCGGCAACGGCACACAACTTCGTCGCACAGCCTCGCCTAGCTTGCACCGCACCTCGCACACACCTGCGCACAGCAGCAGCAGCGAGCCTCGTCGCTCACGCGAGCCTCGCACCAACCCTCAAGCGTCACTCGTCGCGCACTCGTCTCGATCTCCGCACCATTTCGCTCGCACAACAGCACACAAGCTCGCCTGCCCTCGATTCGCTCTGTCCTCACAAAACCGCTCGCACAGCCTTCGTTCGACACACAGGCCTCGCTCACGCAGCCCTCGCAACCCCTCGACTCGCACACCCTCGCACCACCAACATACTCTCCGCGCAACCTCGTCCCTTGCTCGTCTCACACACACCGGCACGCCTGCAGCCTCGGACTCGCGAAGCCTCGTCCACGCGAGCCTCGCACAGCAACACACGGCGAGAGAGAGACGAAGAAAAGGAGGAAACAGCGACATAGAAGAGGAGGGCAGCGAGAGGGAGAGGAGAGCAGCGAGAGAAAAGAGAAGGAAAGGAAGGTGACGGCTGAAGGAGGAAAGGAAGAAATTTAGGGTTTCTGAAGTTTTTCTCCTCTTCTTTTCCTTTTTATAACCTTCTAAAAGTGGTAACTCTAGATCGGGTAAACTCGGTTTAACCTTTATAAATCCGAAATTAACACAACCGACTCGTATTAATATTATTATATTCTTATTATTCTGTAAATACTATAAAATCCTTTTTATTAACTTCTTTATATTTTCTTAATTATTACGAATTAATTCCAAAAATACGGAGTATTACAGGCTTTCCCCCTTAAAAGAAGTTTCGTCCCGAAACTTGGAGGTAGCCAGTCTTAACGACGATCTTTTGCACTTCTAAGTCCCAAAATTTCATAAGCGTTTTCTAACGTTCATTCGCACAACAGATCAGCAATAATTACAAATAACTATCATAATTAACATACTTTAGGGTGAAAGCGCGAAATTCTATCGCATTCTTCCCCCCTTAAAAGAAAAGTTACGTCCCCGTAACTCACGTACCTCTTGAAAAAGCTCAGGGTACTTCAGACGCATTGCATCTTCGGCTTCCCAGGTGGCTTCTTCAGTATTTTGATTTCTCCACAACACTTTGACAATTCTGATGTCCTTATTCTCGTACTACGCACTTTGCGGTCTAGGATCTGGACAGGTTTCTCCTCATAGGATAAGGTTTCGTCTATTTCGACATTTTCCGGTTCAAGTACATGTGACTCATCCGGTACGTATCTCCGGAGTTGGGATACGTGAAACACATTATGGACCCTTTCTAAGTTATTGGGCAAATCTAGGCGATAAGCGACTTTGCCTACTCTCGCCAGAATCTCATATGGTCCTATGAATTTAGGGCTTAGCTTCCCCTTTTTCCCGAATCGCATCACTCCTTTCATTGGAGACACCTTAAGCAATACTTTTTCCCCGACTTCGTAATTCTCATCCCTTCGCTTCTGATCCGCATAGGATTTCTGCCTGTCCTGTGCAGCCTTAATCTTTTCTTGAATGAATCGCACCTGATCCACTGTCTCCTGAATCATCTCAGGTCCTAACACCACAGTCTCACTAATGTCGTTCCAACAAAAGGGCTACGACACTTTCTCCCATATAGTGCTTCAAATGGTGCCATCTTAATACTAGCATGGTAGCTGTTGTTGTATGAGAATTCTATGAGGTCCAAATGGTCTTCCCATGATCCTTGGTATTCTAAGGCACACTCTCAACATGTCCTCTAAGTCTGAATAGTTCTTTCGGTTTGACCGTCTGTAGCTGGGTGAAAAGTGTACTCATCAATAGCTCACTACCAAAAGCTTCCTGAACCTTTTTCCAGAAATTCGAAAGGAATCGCGAATCTCTATCTGATACTATACTCGTGGGTACTCCATGCAATCGAATGACATTTTTCACATAGGCCTTGGCTAAGGCTTCCATACTCCACGTATCTTTCATAGGTATGAACCTTGCTGTTTTGGTTAGTCTATCCACTATCACCCATATGGTATTATTGCCTCCCCGACTCCTAGGTAAGGCTACAACGAAATCCATGGATATGAGTCCCATTTCCATGTCGGAATGTCTAAAGGTTGAATCTTTCCTTGAGGTCTCTTGTGTTCACTTTTGACTTTCTGGCAGTTAGACATTTTGAAACAAATTCAGCTACTGCTCTTTTCATCCCAGGCCACCAGAACATCTTCTTGAGGTCCTTATATAACTTATCTCCCCCTGGGTGGACGGAATAAGTCGTGTTATGACCCTCACCCATTATCTTTGTTTCAATTCTTCACATTTTTGTGGCACACACCACCTACCCTTATATCTTATGCTTCCATCCTCATGGATCGCAAACCCTTCTGCTTTTCCCTCCTTAAGCTTTGCTTTGACTCGCTCAAGCTTCACATCCCCAGGTTGACTCTCTCTTATTTCGTCTAGAAAGTTGGGCTCGATGGTTAAGGCACTCAGCAATCTTTCTACCTCCCCTTCATGAACAACTTCTATCTGGAGTCTAGAAACTCCTCACAAAGTTTGTCGGCAACGACTAATGTATTCAGGCTATGGCTAGACTTGCGACTTAACGCATCAGCAACGACGTTGGCTTTACCCTCATGGTACTGGATGTCTAAGTCATAGTCCTTGATGAGCTCTAACCATCTGCGCTGTCTCATATTAAGGTCTTTCTGGGTGAAGATGTATTTGAGACTTTTGTGATCAGTGAAGATTCGACAAGTCACCCCGTAAAGGTAGTGTCTCCAGATTTTTAGGGCAAACACTATTGCGGCCAATTCTAAGTCGTGTGTTGGGTAATTGACTTCATACGGCTTCAACTGCGAGACGCATAAGCTATGACCTTCCCATTTTGCATAAGAACACAACCCAACCCATTCTTGGACGCATCACTATACACATCATATCCCTCATTCCCTTAGGCAAGGTTAGGACAGGGGCTGATGTTAACCTTTCTTTGAGCGTTTGAAAGGCTTTCTCACTGTCCTCATTCCAGTTAAACCTACAATCCTTCTTCATCAAATGGTCATGGGCTTTGCTATTTTGGAGAAGTCTTTCACAAATCTCCTATAGTAACCGGCTAAACCCAAGAAACTTCTATGTCTGTGACATTCTTTGGAGTAGGCCATTCACTCACGGCTTTGATCTTTGCAGGATCTACTGACACACCCTCCTTGGAGACAAAGTGACCCAAAAATGACACTCTTTCCAACCAAAATTCACACTTCGAAAACTTCGCATATAGTTGGTTGTCCCTAAGTGTCTGCAAAATGACTCTCAAATGACCCTCATGGTCCTCCTTGCTCCTAGAATAGATCAGTATATCGTCTATGAAACAACGACAAATTTTCGAGGTAGGGTCGAAAGATCCTATTCATAAGTCCATGAAAACTGCAGGTGCATTAGATAACCCAAAAGGCATTACCGTAAACTCATAGTGGCCATATCTAGTCCTGAAAGCAGTCTTAGGTATATCATGATCAACAATCCTCAATTGATGGTAACCTGACCTTAAGTCTATTTTGGAGAACATCCCCGCACCCTGAAGTTGGTCGAACAAGTCATCAATCCTAGGCAATGGGTACTTGTTTTTCACAGTGACATTGTTCAACTCTCGATAGTCTATACACAACCTCAAACTACCATCCTTCTTTTTCACAAATAAGACAGGTGCTCCCCATGGTGACATGCTAGGTCTAATATACCCTTTGTCAAGTAGTTCCTCCAATGGTTTTTCAACTCGTTCATTTCTGCTGGAGCCATTCGATATGGGGCTTTCGAAATTGGTCCAGTCCCAGGTACTAGGTCAACGGTGAACTCTACATCTCTCCTTGGTGGCATACCAGGTATATCTTCAGGAAAAACATCCTGAAACTCTCGGACTACTGGCACATCCTCAGGTCTTAACGGATCATCCTCAATTCTTCTCACCGAACACATAAATAGAGGTCGTCCCTTGTCTACGTAGTTCTTAAGTTGTAAGGCATTGATCACCTTAATCCCGGGTTCTCGAGGTATTCTCCTATATGACACTCTTTTTCCCAAAGGATCTCTCAGTTCCACTTTCTGCGCATCGCAGTCTATCTTAGCCATGTACTTTCCAAGCCAATCCATCCCCAAAATAATGTCTAGGTTTGATAAGTTAAACTCTATCAGGTCAGAAGGAAAGAAACTCTCTCCTATTTTCAGTGGCACTTTTAGAAATCTTTTAGAGCAATTAACAGTCTCCCAGACGGAATGACTATAGGCATAGAAATCGACTCAGACTCGATCAATGTTAAAGTCCTAACAGTTGAATGGGCAATAAATGACAATGATGCTCCAGAATCAAACAATACTTTAACAGGAGTGGAGTTGATAGAAAATGTACCCGAGACAACATCCCTTCGAGCCTCTTGTTCTCTAGTCGACATCATATACAGCTTCCCCTTGCCCTTATCTTGGGAATTGGTTGCATTGTTCCCATTAGATGTCTGATTATTGGTGTTGGTTAAGGCTTGGAGTAGTTAGAATTCCCATTGTAAGCACTTCCCCCATTTCCATTCCCGTTTCCATTTCCATTTCAGGTTGTCCCCATAATTCCCTTCTTTTGGCCATTGGGTTGATCAGTTTGTTCTTCGAGTAGCACTCATATGCCCTATGTCCCAATTTCCCGCATTCTCGACATTCCACCTTGTTACCCTCACAGTCTCTACCAGGATGGTTGTTAGGGCACTTTCTACACCTATACACACGCTCAGATCTGCGGTTATTGGTGTTGTTATTGCGGTTATTGTTGTTGGGATTAAGTTGTTGTTATTGGGTCCCTTACCGAAATTCCTTTGAGGGTCTTGATGGTTTTGGTTCCCATTATGCTTCTTCTCAAACTTCTGGACCTCAGGGTTTGGATTATCCTTTCGTTTCTCACCCTGCTTACCCCCTTCCTCTCTCTTCCTGATGGCATAAAGATGAGCAGCTTTGCCAAACACATGATCTAAAGAGGTGAATGTATCTCCCCCTAGTCTTCCTTGCAGGTCAAGGGTAAGTCCTAGTTCGAAACGTGAGGCTTTAGATTCCTCAGTAGGTGCTATTTCCGGGGCAAATCTCATCAGCTCGATGAATTTCCGGTAGTACTCCTCAACAGACAGAGTCCCTTGTTCCAACATCATAAATTCTTGGGCTTTCTGCTTCTTAAGGTATGGAGGGTAATATTTGTCCCTTAAGGCCTTTTTGAAAGTTTCCCACCCAAAACCAGGCTGACTCAGGAGGTTGCTCTTAGCTTGGGTCCACCAGAAATGAGCATCTCCCTGAAGGTAGTAGCTCGCTAAGGGCACAGTTTTCTCATCAGGGCAGGATAAGGTGAAGAAAAGTTTATCGAATTCCCCAACCCAGTTCTCTAATTCTTCAGGTCCCCCTTTCCCATTCAGTATTGGTGGGTTCCTACGGGCAACCTTTTCAGATAAATCCCCTTCACGATTGTGACCTTGGGCTAGGTTGGCAGTGATTTGCACCAAGTCACGTATCGATTGCTCGATATTCAGAGAGGTTTCAGGCGTGCCTCCCTCCCGAACCATTCTACGCTGAAAATAACATAATAGCTATCTCAGTGACACACATCATCCTGTCCTTTCTTAACCAATACACATTGCACATATAGCAAGCAGTTGTCACGAACAAATATTAAGTCTTTATTGACTTGCAACACAAACATCTCACATGAGACGTCACAACCATAACAAGGAATATCATAAAGTATCCTTAAAGGTTTTCGAACATATATCATATATATGTATATATATGTATTTAAGAGATAAAACGATCGTTTCAATCAAGTAAAGAGTTTGTCGCAAAATAAGGTTTTATTCAACACCTATTTTTGAAACATCCTTGTACATCCTCTTAACCTATTCATATTTGAATATTGCAAGAATCGTTCGATTCAATTGAACAATCAAACAACACATTCGAGTTCAAGACACGAAACGAAATCACATTTGCAATCATTCCTATGACTTAATGCACATAACATAATATGTTCTATATGCTCCTATCCCATACTACCCATTTTGAAATCGTTTTTAAAACGTCTTTGAAATTCAGAGCCTTCGGCTCTGATACCAGTTTTGTAACACCCCCAAAATCCACGCGCGCCTACCACTGCTGCGTCGCGTCGACCTCGGGGGCGTTACCGCCGCGATGGAACGCAAGGCATAATAAGGTTAACGATAACTTAAAACATTAACTTGAAAACTAAAATGCAGCGGAATTAAAATATAAATACAACTCGGGAATCATCAATGACCCCTTTCATTCAAACCACAAACCATATATAAGTCTTAGAAAAACCAATAATACTTATTTCAAAATGCTTTAAATGTAAATACCAAGCCTAGTCCCCGTATGCTCGAGATTATGCAGCAGCACCAGCACACCTAGTCTGCTCCCCATTGTAGCATCAATGGTTCATCGCAGTTCATCAAACACATAATAACACACAATCAGCTATGCTGAGTACGTAATGAACCATTGAATACATGTAAACATAAATGATGCACACATGAACAATCTTAACATGATGCTACACTATGTTACATCCTTTAACCTTTAATCTTTAATCTTTAATTGGCATCGAACGGGCACCGTCATCTTACTAGAATCATACGGGCTACTGAATCCTTAACAGACACTAGGTCTGTTAGATGAAATGCAAATACGGTTTTGTTCCGTCTCACACCCATCACCTTAGTATGCATACCCCCAAGATCGAACGGAACCTTCCGCCTACTTGAGTGTCAAAAATATAAGGACACTACTGTCGTCACAGTAGGCCTGCGTAGGAGCGTAGGACAAGTCCCACACTCCCCCCATTGTTCATCACTTGTAGGGAGTCCAGCTACAAGATATTGCCATAATTCATTTTAATATTAACCATTCATTTCATAACCACATATATCATTTACCTGTTCTCTTAGTTACAATGCTCAAATCGTATCTCTTGTAACATATTGTTACACTATGGATACATAGAATCATTTACCTGTACTCTTAGTTAGAATGCTCAAATCGTATCTCCTGTAACAATCTTGTTACACTATGGATACATAAAATCATTTACCTGTCCTCTTATGCTCGAATCATATCTCTTGTAACAACCTTGTTACACTATGGATAGATTAAAAATGCTCTTTGAAATACTACATAGAATTACGCATTCCAATGCAATTTCAATTACAAATGTCTAACCAGACAATCTCAATCAATCAAACATTCCCTATCATGCTTCTAGGTTCCAATAACATAGATTGCAACCTAATCATGATACTAATACTTGGGATTAAACTGGTACGCGTACGTACCTTGTAACGGAGAATTTTCGCTGTCTTAATCGAACTTCCGCTTATGAAATTGGGACCTAAACCGTTAAATAAAAGCTTTAGTGCTACGTCGTTGGTAATATTAACAACTACTACGTAAATAAGACTATACGGTTTAATAATTCGAAGTAAACGATTAACTAAACCCCTTGTTTATGAATTTTCGTTACTTTTCTTATTATAAAGAGTTTAACGTCTTTTAGGAGTCAAAGCTAGTGAACATACTAATATTAGTTAGTGTCATTAGTCCACTATCTTTACCAAACCAGTTAACTTATAAGTCCAACCATGTTTTATGTCCAAAACTCTTAGGTCCGATCCAGTATATGTCCAAAGTCAGATTCGCAACTATAGTCAGAATAATAAAATGAACTCATTGACGTGAATTATTCCTTAACTAATTATAATTTAACATAATTATGAAAACATAAATTATAATTAAACTTAATATAATATATTCAATATATAAAATGTTTTATACCGTTAAGCTCGCCGGAAATCAAGTTCCGGCGACCAATTTCCGGCAACGGCACACAACTTCATCGCACAGCCTCGCCTAGCTTGCACCGCACCTCGCACACACCTGCGCACAGCAGCAGCAGCGAGCCTCATCGCTCACGCGAGCCTCGCACCAACCCTCAAGCGTCGTCACTCGTCGCGCACTCGTCTCGATCTCCGCACCATATCGCTCGCACAACAGCACACAAGCTTGCCTGCCCTCGATTCGCTCTGTCCTCACAAAACCGCTCGCACAGCCTTCGTTCGACACACAGGCCTCGCTCACGCAGCCCTCGCAACCCCTCGACTCGCACACCCTCGCACCACCAACATACTCTCCGCGCAACCTCGTCCCTTGCTCGTCTCACACACACCGGCACGCCTGCAGCCTCGGACTCGCGAAGCCTCGTCCACGCGAGCCTCGCACAGCAACACACGGCGAGAGAGAGACGAAGAAAAGGAGGAAACAGCGACAGAGAAGAGGAGGGCAGCGAGAGGGAAGAGGAGAGCAGCGAGAGAAAAAGAGAAGGAAAGGAAGGTGACGGCTGAAGGAGGAAAGGAAGAAATTTAGGGTTTCTGAAGTTTTTCTCCTCTTCTTTTCCTTTTTATAACCTTCTAAAAGTGGTAACTCTAGATCGGGTAAACTCGGTTTAACCTTTATAAATCCGAAATTAACACAACCAACTCGTATTAATATTATTATATTCTTATTATTCTGTAAATACTACTAAAATCCTTTTTATTAACTTCTTTATATTTTCTTAATTATTACGAATTAATTCCAAAAATACGGAGTATTACAGTTGCATTGGGAATCTGGAATGGAGAGGCTTATACTTAGTATAGTTGAAGTTGTTTTCGTAGGGACATCTTTACTTAAGTTTGAGGTTTTTAGTTGGTGTGCTTTAGTTTCAAAACAGTTATCATTTATTTCATAAGTTAATAAAGTTGGTTTTATTTAGTAAATTGTTTTCCGCTGCAAAATTCTGAGTAAGCCGAAACGTTATCACACGGGCGATAATGCCTGGGTAATTCTCTAGATTTGTTATAAAAGTATTTTCCAGAAAGAGAGAATTATCGGGGTGTTACAATGCATCTGGAGGGCTTTGTACCATCTGAATTGCCCAAACTGCCATCAAACCACCCATTTATGATTTTGTGGTGCAGCTTCATGGAACGTAGGGTAATAGTAACAAGTGTAATTTAGCAGCCCTAATACTCTCTCTCGCGTGCCAAAAGGTACCAAACTTGAAAGCGAGTGACATGGACGAAGATAGAGAGAGGTTACCAAGTGATATTTTATCCGATCAAATCTTTTAACGTCTTCTTGTAAAACCTCTAAATCAAGCAAAGATTATTTCTGAGCATATATCTCCCATTCTTTGCTCACTTGGATTTAAACTTCGTCATATTAAACGACCTTTGTTTAGTCATCCAGGCGAACCTCTTGAGAGGTTTTTTATTAAATATGACAGGAAGTTGTATGTCTATTACTGCGTTCGAGGACGATTAGCTTGTCTCGTTACAAACAGATCGAATTGGTTGGATGCTCAAACAGATTAGTTTGTCTTTGAGAAACCAAAAATAATTTCTTCATTTTGTACACTCACTCTAATAAATATTATGATGGTGACAGACATATTCTTGAATCGTGCTCGACGGACAAAACACATGTAACGAAATGGAGGTTTGGATTCATTCATGAAGTGAATGAATTTAGAGTTGTCAGGATTATTATACCCATGGTTGGCAAACGAAATACTTTCCATGTTCTTTCACTTGCATCAAATACGTGGAGAATGTTAAATTTCGATTATCTAGATAAATGGCATCTACCTGGGCATGGATTTTCTGTCGATGCCAGTATATACTGGATAGCCGTAAGTAGTGGTCCTAATGGAGAAGTTCCCCGAGTTATAGTATTCAACCTGACTACAACATTTTCTTGGTTTCCAGATTTGAAAATTAATTCAAAATTAAACATTGTTTTATGCGTTATTAGTGAATGTTTATGGACCTGATTGAGACTTGACCTAACCCAAACTCAACTGATACAAACGTGGCCCAACTTAATGACCCTGTTCGAGCAACCAAACCCTGCATAACCCATTCCAAATCAGATCTGATTCAACCCGAATAGACCAACTCTAACGTAACCTAACTCAAACCCAAAAAGGTACCGACCCAAGATTGACCCAACCTAAATCCCACCCATTGTTTTTATACATTTTACCAAACTTGGCCATAACCAAAACCCACCCTGCATATCCAAATTAACAGGTCTGATTGTACGTTGTATTGATGAGAGAAAAATTCTAAGCACAATTGTAAATCATAATCCAATTATAAGTCCATTAAATTTTAGAAGTGCAAATTCATCATGTCAGATTCTTTCGTCTCTTTTTCCCTGGAAACCAGAAAGTCAATTTTCTGCTAATTCATGCCAACTTCAAAGCAATTTGTCTTCATTCGCATACAGCGCGGCCTAGGACTGCAAATCTGACACTGATGATAATATACAACACATCATTACTAGCTTATGAAAGGTACATGAAAGATACAAAGGAATGGGATATTAAGAACACTCCAGGGACGAGAATTGTGGTACATCTCAATGCCTAGGGAACAGCCATCCATTTTCTGAATCACTGTTGTGCTGGTTCTACAACAGGGGGTATACAATCTACCTTGTAAAGCAGTGCCTGTTCAAAAGGAATTATGCGACAATCAGTCCAAATGCCAGAATAAGACAAGCAATCAATATAATTCCGTAAATTTAATTTTGTTGGTAAAAAAAAAAACGAAGAAGATACACATAATCATGAAACAACTTATCTGTAACTGTTTGAGTACTACAATATGAAGCTTGCAACGAGCTATTTCTAAGTTGTTTCTTTTTCCGCCTTTCTTTTGGGTCATAAATTTTGCTCTTTTGAGCTTTGCTACTGATTATCCTACGTGCACGTACCAAGACTCTGCTAGTATGGTCACATAAACTTGCTACTGATGATAAATAAATATTGTCGTATTGTCTCTGCTAGGTTCAATAGAGAAAAAAAAGACTCAGAGTTAATGTTGTGGTTTCAAGTAAAAATGCCTTAAATATGGAGTATACTCTAGCGTTATCCTAGCATTATGCAACAGAGGATGTTAAAGTGCAAAATTGCCTAAAAAGGCAAGGATGCCTCAGTTTATACTCCATGAATCATAATCATCGTCATTTTGTTTTCTTTATGGGCATGATAAATGGACCCCTTTTGTCCTTCCTAAAATCTTGGGGCCTCTTCAAATTGTAAAACCCAAGACCAATTCACACATGTATATGCAAAACAACAAAACAAAGCTACGACACTAATCTGAACAAGTTTTGTACGAATTAGGGTTTACAAATTGGGGTTCAATTCCATTGTGTGAATCAGGGGTTTTAAAGGTTTAAATTTGAAGTATTATATAATTTGTAGCATAAGATGTAAAAGTAGATTGAGAGCCTGAGAGGAGGGATGTTTATAAAAGAGAATAGCAGAGAGATGGAGAGACAAGCAGCAGAGATAGAGAAGAAAGAGGGGGGATATTGTTGGTCTGGTTTTACTAAGGGGAATTTGTGTCTTTTACAGGTAGTTTTAAGAGGGGAATGAAGGTTTGCGGGAAATTTAGGATGGAAAACTTAACCCAAGACGTTAATAGGCAGTGCTACCATGTGAAAAGCTCGAGAATTTTGAAATAATTTTTATAAGGTAGTTGTTCACAAAAGTCGTATTTTATTAGGTGAACTGAATTCTTCCAATGTTTTTTTAATATTTGCATCATATACCACGGGTACAATAATTTAGGAGATGAAAGAGATAGAAAGAGGTAAAAAGAGGGTGCTAGAAGAGAGAGAGAGAAAACATATTGCCAATTTAGGAAATGATGCTAAGTACTAAAACCGAGGAGGTATAACATACTATGATTTATTCAAAAAAAAAATTGTGTATTCTATTACTGATTGGTAGAGCTAGAGAACACCGATCCAACCCACAAACCGAACCCAACCTGAATTAAGCGGGCTTCGGTTGAGATTTTCAGCCCATTTTTAATTGGTTGACACAACTTCCCTGTTTAATAAATGGCGTATGTTAAGGCTGACATTTTCAACCCGAAATCAACCTGCTTTGACCCATTTACCTATTTACATAATAAATTCCTACAATCACTATGTTGAAATTAGTGAAAATTCAAGTATTACTAAATGTAGAACACATATACTGAAAAGAAACTCTAGTCCTGCATACTTTTGCGTGAATTTATCGTTGAAAAAAATTAGTTTTAATTAAGAAATATATAAATGCATTAAATGGGTAACCCGTTCAATAAACACGTTGGTTCGGGTTGAGTTTTTCAGCCCATTTAATAATGAGTTAGGTTTGGGTTGAGACATTATCAACCAGAAAACAAACCCAACCTGACCTAATCTGTTAACCAGCTCTACTAATTGGATCCCCCACCAAACTGAAACCCCCTAAATAGTAGATACCCCATTTCAAGAATATCATAATCCCTTTAAACCAACTACAATCTGAAAGAGAATTATCGATACACTCCAATTACACATGCAACAAACTGCATTTATATAAGGAGGTCCAAATCTACGACTTCTAGAACATTTGGCTCTCGTAGGAGGATTTGTCAATTATTACCTTTTTCATAGGTAATTTTGTAATTTCCAGACTTTTCAAACAAAAGTTGTAACTCACTAACTCCTAAACATCTTACATATGTTATTGCTGCTTATTCTTCTTCTTGGGGACACAACAGCAATTGAGCCAAAATCACAAGGATGACATCACAAATTCAATATGAACATTATGATATCATTCTAGACAAAAGAAAACCACCGAAAATCGGTCAAGAGGTTTCAATAAATGTAAACCAATTGGAAAGGTAGTACTTACAACTTTTTCTCGAAAAAGTTGTCAATAGCAAGGTGGCCCATTAGAAGAGGTATTAACCAGCAAGCCTTCCTAGAGAGGCAATTCATGGAACCCACATCTTCTCCCTAACTACATTCCTCTAAAGATATCATAAAAGCACGGCCTTTTTTCCCATTTCTGACAACGAAGATTAGCTTAGCCAACCCATACTAACAAAGAGGCAGTTTCTGAAAGACTGAAACACAGCCCTTGAAAATCAAGTGGAAGTTATATGCAACTACAAATGAATGCACACATCAACCACACTATATTAATAAGTGCACAGATACCATGTCCACTAAAAGCATCCTTACCTTTCTAAAGAACGTCGAATAAGAATTGTCCCATATTAGCTTGTACGTCCCAGCCATACATGTGCAAAAATTTCCCTGAAATTCATCATTTTATTAGCTACTCAACAACATCAAGACAATTAGTTCTGAAAAAAGGTCGACAGGACTACTCACTTGATCAGATTCACAGCGGCGATACGGCAGGATAAGCTGTTATCAAAATCAGAAAATGCTTTAGTCACAAGTTCATGGAAGTTTTGATGCTCATGCTCCATATCCGGATGCACTTTCGATATAAGAGTTTCCAGTACGGAAACTTTACTTATCACTTACAGTTTTTTCACCAGAAGAGTTGGTACATTCCACGCTAAAACCAATATCCTGCAGCAAGATGAAGCTCAATGATAATCATGAGGACCAGTTTTGGTTAATGACAAAATGATAGAGTTAAGGAATCCCAGGAGCACATACGTAATTGAAAGAGCACCAACCTCAAATAGCCATAAGTAGTAGTAGACTAGTAGTAGTAGTTGGATAAACAATTTCATGTTGCACATATATCAAACAAAGCAGATTTTGATATTTTTACTGAAAGATGTAAGAATAAGGTACAACTTGAAACTTTAAAAGAAATTTCATGACAATTAATCGAACAAGTAGACTATCCAAATTGATTATATGTGCATTGACTTTGGTGGGAGTTAAAAGGAAAGGAGTTTCAAAGAAATATACTGATACCGTTAAGGACATGTATGAGGGAGTTACCACTAGCCTGCAAACCACTGTCAGGAAGACTAAACTCCAAAGAGTTTTCTATTATGATTGGAGTACATCAAAGTTCTACACTTAGCCCGTTTCTTTTTGCCATAATCATGGATTGATTGACGAGGTTATTGAAGATGAGATACCAAGGTGCATGATATTTCCAATGACATTGTAAAGAAGGCTTGGAAAATAAGTTGGAACTGTAGAGACAAACTTTGAGATCTTAGGATTTAGGTTGAGCAGAAACCAAACAGATGGAGTGCAATTTCAGTGAGGTTAGAGGCGAGGCAATTACCTTAGATGGGAAGATTGTCAAAGGTTCTGACTGCTTTCGCTATCTAGGAGCCATAATTCAAAATGATGGAGAGTTGGATGGAGACATGGCTCATGGCTCAAAACATTCAAGCAGGTTGGTTAAAGTGGAAGAGTAACACAGGGTTTCTATGGGATTCACATTCCCCATAGATTGAAAGGGAAACTCTACCGCACACCTATTAGACATGTGCTGTTATATGATACAAAATGTTAAACATAGTCACATTCATAAGATGAATGTGGCGATGTATGGACAATAGGATCAGTTGAGGAATAGATTAGGATGAAAGTAGGAGTTACTTCTACTGAGAACAAGATGAGAGCGAACCGCTTGAGGTGATTTGGACGTGTCACATGCAGATCATGTGATGCGTCAGTTAGAAGGCTTGAACAGACAAAGTGGTGGAGGGTAAGGGGTAAAAGGAGACCTAAGAAAACTTGAAAAAGGGTGAGTGGAAGTGATATGAGTCTACTTGGGAGTGAGGAAAATATGGTTTTGGATAGGGCGAAGTGCAGGGAGAGTATTTAGTATTTATCCTGATGATTCAACTTGTTTTTGTTTTTCACCATTTTGATTTCTTTTACGGTTTTTTTCCTTGTTTTCACATACATTTTCTTGGTTTTGGATACGGCGAAGTGGAGGGCGAGAACTTATGCTGATAAAACAAGAGGAGAGGTCAATGCTTGCAATGGTGGAGGCAAAGTTAGAATCTTGAGCGTTTAAGTTAAGTCAGAGCAAAATACACTACAATGAGGACAAATCTAGTATTGAGAGGTAAAGCGAGGAAGTAATAGGCCATATGGGAAGGAGTTACGAGAATCATGCGGGAGCCTAATGGTTGGAGCTCCCACCTCCCAACCTTATGGTCGGGAGTTCGACTCTCATCATCCCCATATTTGGGGTATTTGTGTAGATATTTGCTTCGAGGTATTAATCCCCAGTTTCGAAGTTTCCTTATGGGTTAGGATCCCCTTCTTACCCCTAACTCATGAGGGATGAGCCTGTTTGGGCTAGTAAAATTACTGAGTCAAAAAAAAATATGGGAAGGAGTTACCCACACAGTAGTGTTTAAGCACGTTCACTCGTTTTTACTAAGGGATGAATATATAGGAAAGACGTGGCTTAAATACATGGGAACTATTCGGTTATTCACATATTACGTGAAAGTAGTAGCATACATCATAGGATAAAGGAAATTCTATAGGATGGGAGTATTGGACATTAAGGAAGGAACTTATCGAAAAGAGGGGGATAGCACATGATGCATATATTGAGAGTTGAGATGGATCTTGGGGAACACCTTAAGAGACATAATTTGGAATATATTTCGAACATATCTTAGAGCAATAGATAAAAGGATCAATTACAACGATTTGGGCATGTGATATGTTGACAGGTAAACGCGTAAAGGTAGACTTGGGTTACAAATTTTAAAAAGTGGTTGGGGGAAGGGGGGAGATGACTTGCTTAAAGGGTGTTAAAAAGGTAATGGAGTCGTAGGATCTATGTGCCGGACAACAGAGAACATATATTGACTCAAGCAACCAATCAATCCTATTGGGATTGAGGTTTACTCATTGTTATTGTTGTATGCTTAATAAGAAGCTGATCATGCTTTTCTCAACAATCTATAAAATGGGCTTATTTCGGACAGGCTTCAATCATAGGGACAAGAGGCAGAGTGAGGAGCCGAACAAAATAATTCAGGTGAGAGCCAATGAGTATTATAAGATGTCCTTTAAAAATGGCAAAACATATAAACAAGCAAAATTATCCAAAAGATCCACGCTGCAGGTAAGCAACCCAAGATTAGGGCTGGCAACCCAGCCCGCTTTGATCCTAAGGAAAAAATCCGAGCGATCTCCATAAAAAAATTAACTTGTATCCGACTCGGAGTCGAAGGAGGGTCGGAGTCGGATCCTATAAAAAGAATCTGGCATCCGAATCCGATTCCGACTTTGAGACAATTAAACTTTTTTATTTATATTAATGTCTTATGTCTGTATGTTTAACTCCAACTTTGAGGCAATTATATCATATAAGATTTTTTCATTGAAGAAATTATTGTTAAAAAAATAGTAATGATTAGATTATTTGTACTCTATAAGATTTTCATATGATTGTTAAAAAAATAGTAATAATTACATTATTTGTAGGGTTTTTTTTTTAGGGATTCGGGAAGGACCAATTAAAATAGGGTTTTTGTGGGGAAACACCACTTAAATTTTTTTTTGGAGAGAAGGACCAATTAAAATTCTCCCGTTGGCAACTTAACACCACATTACGATTTCCCGCGCAAATTGTCAACTTTCCGAGGTTGACTTATTTTTCTGTCCAAAACATCGATTTTTTTTTGCTTCTCCTCCTCCCCCATCCCTACGCCCTACCCACCAGAATCCTCCTCCCCCACCCCGACGCCCTACCCACCGGAATCCTCCTCCCCACCCCTACGCCCTACCCACCGAAATCCTCCTCCCCTACTCCCTAAGATAGGTGAACCACAAGGACCCACGAGGAGATAAAGAGAGGGGCAACCAGCGCAAAGGGGTTGGAGGATTTGGGATTGCGAGGTGAAGAAGAAGAATGAAGCTAGGAAAAGGAGAGTGAGAGGATTTTGGGGTAGGGGACTAAGGGGGGGTTTCCGATGGGTAAAGCGTAGGGGTGGGGGAGGAGGAGAAACAAAAAAACCGAGGTTTTGGAGGGAAATAAATTGTCAATGCCGGAAAGTTGGCAATTTGATCGTAATGTGGTGTTAAGTTGCCAACGGAAGTATTTTAATTGGTCTTTTTCTCCAAAAAAAATTTTAAGTGGTGTTTTCCCACAAAAACCCTATTTTAATTAGTCATTCCCCACAAAAAATCCTTATTTGTATTATAAAAGATTTTTCTATTAAAAGAAATGGGGCAAAAAAAAAAGTCGAATCGAGTCGGATATTAGGATCACAGTCAGATTTTTGGAGTCGGACTCGGGATTGAATTTAAAATTCGACTTCTTGTAGGGTCGGAGTCGGATTATGCATAATCCGGTCCAAGTCCGACCCGTTGCCATTCTTACAAGATCAATACCTTTCTTGTAGCACTAGCCCTTTAAGCCCAGACCAAGTAATTACCTATACAAAGCATCCAAACAAACAAGATAAGGAGAGTCTTGAAAGTTAAGGTGCAGACACATTATACCAGAAATAGAACCATATATGAGGTTTTTCCAGCAATTCTTCTTTTAACCATAGTGTTATGATAGATGTGAGAAGAACACATAATTGAATGCAAAACAAAGAAAATTTGCAAACAGATTTAACGTGGTTCACCAACGGATTGTTGGCTACGTCCATTGGCAGAGAGAGAGCTGATTTATTGGTGTGGAGGAAAACATAATTATAGATGTGTTATGAACTCTCTATTCGTTGAATAAACGATATTAGGTTAAATAGGCATTTAACTGGACTAATCTAATTCGGAATCGCCTAGCGCGTGTCACCAGCCCTGCGTCTACCGCGAGTCGCGGCGCTGGACGCAACTCGCAGTAAGCTCTCGGCATTTTACCGCGAGCTGAGACACACTGCCACGAGTCGCCGTTTTGTAGATAATCCGATTCTAACAGATTCAAGGCATTTCCTACACATAGATACAAAAGCTTTCATCATATTATTATTCATATTTTCTGAAATCATCAAATTATGGCCGTATAATAACACATGGCAACACATGAGAAAGAATCTACGACACTCTAAACAGGACACCCTTAGATAGAACAGCACAACTGTTGTATATGGAGTCGTATCCAGCAATGACATAAAGAAAGGTGCCAGAGCGTACCAATTTCATTTTACTTTGTTCCAAAGTGAAGTCCCAAGCAATATATGAGTTTACTGAATCCACTGACAACACCACCTGGGAAAAAAAACTGTAAGATTAAACAACACCACATAAACAGCAGAAGTAAAAGCATTTTGAGTTTGAAGAGCAAAATAGAATGCCTGTAACAATGTAAGACAAGATGCAGAAAGGAAAGGTGATACTCAGTAAAGCATAAATTTTATGTGACATGGTGGCTGCTTATTCCTAGGATTCTGTTTTTATATTCCCGCAACCCATGGCACCACCCCCAACACTAAAATGTCATCCTGGTTATATTAGTTACTGCTGTCGTCAATCAACCTCTTGCCATTTCGGTTTCATCAAGAAAATCACATAAAACAATGTGAAGACGGGATTTAAGAGAAAACAGAAAACTTATGCTCAAAACACAAGTAAAATTGCTATTGGGCCTATACTTCACCCACTCTATTTTCCACACACTTGTGCACACCTTTGATTCCAGGACCACTAGATATATTCAGATTTCAAATCCTAAACCTGGGTCCGTCTCAAACTTAAGTTCCACTGTGGAAAGAAAGGTGAGCCCATTCTTCAACTTCACCAACTCATCTGAAAGGAGCAATAAATCATCATTCACGTTCGGAAACTATTCACAAAAAAATCAACGAATTTATTATCTCTCGCATTTGGACCCTCCAACACAAGCATGCTCTAACACATTCTTAGACTTCACCAACTCATCTGAAAGGAGCTATAAGTCATCATTCACGTTCGGAAACTGTTCACAAAAAAATCAACGAATTTATTCACTCTCGCATTCGTATCCTCCAACACAATCATGCTCTACCCTTCGGGAGCTTAAGTCAAAACACTCCAGCATCTATTAACATATTAAAAGAAAAGAAGGCAAAGGATCATCCAATCTTGATCCTATTAAAGACAGAAACCCACTATTAGAACAAGCATCGACTAAAACCAAGATGCAGAACTACTGGACACCCAATCTACTTAAGCCTTTCTACTCTATCATAAGCATTCTCAAAATCCAAGTTGAAGATAATGGCCTTCTCACCAACCTTCACAGCAGAAAGGAGTATAAGCCCTCATTAGCTCAAAGGATTGCATTTTGATTTAATGTTCAAAACTCATTTTATCTTACTTAAGAATTTAAGACTCTTAAAAACAGTGAAACCAATAAGACAATACCCCTTCCACGCTTAGTTTTAAAAGGCGCGAGAAGCACCGAGGCACAAGGCGCAAAGTGCACTGAGGGGCAAGGCGAAGGCACAAGCATCTCGTACGTGAGGCGCATTTTTTTGTTATTATTATTATTTTGCTTTTGTGATATTAATATTTTTATTATTATTTTTAGCTGGATATTATAATTTTTTCTGAATATTATTTTTCTCAAAGAAATCTAAAACTGATATGGTCTGTAAAAAACAGGTTAATATTGCAGCCTTCCACAAACAAAAAGGGGGGAAAAGAAAAAAAGTTGCCAGAGAAGATGAAAGAAAGCATCAAAGTACGTTTCAAAAAAAAAGTATCAAAGAAAGAGGAAAATATTAAAGAGAAAAAGAGAAAGAGGAAAGAAGATCGAAGAAGAGAAGAGACACAGAAGGAAGAAGAAGATCGAAGAAGAGAAGAGGTAGAGAAGATTTCGAGAAAAAGAGAATATAGAAGAAAGAGAGAAAGAGGACTGACCTGAAGCTTGTTCAACGATGACAGCCACCGGAGATGAGTCGAGACTGGTGGTCGGTGGCTCGCCGGCACCCTCATTAACCTCCCAAATTAGGGGTTTTAAATTAGGGTCCAATTTGATGAAATTTATTGAAATTAACAAAGGGCTTTGCCTCAAATTGCTAAATTAAAGCCAAGCTAAGTTTAAATTTGAACTTTTTCGGTTTTTTATACCTTTCAACTCAGATCTACACTCTCTTCCCTTCTCCTACGCCTCTCTACTAAAGGTGGCAAGGCGGTGCGCCTTGCGCCTCTCCCTAAGGCGGCAAAAAGTGCACGCCTCGGGTCGCCTTTCGTTGAGCGCTTTGCCTGGCTTGTCGGATGCGTTTTGGCCCGTTATTTACAATTAGACAATTAGTTCAGTAAACCAACTCTTTTTCTCTGAATTAGTTAGTTCAATACTAGAGTTCAGACATAATAGTAGCTATCTCCATGTGGATTTGATCCTGACTTCCATGACTACCCAGTTAGTGAGCCTTGGGTGCGCTTTTAAAATTAAGCTTCCACGTACATTCTTTGAAGCATGATGGTGTTCTGGTAGTATAGTTTTCGGACTGAGTTTGAAATGAAGTCTCTTAGATCGAAAGAGCGGTACTCATGCACTATCTCTTGTCATGTGCTCATAGGGATTTTGCATGAATCTATATAGTTTGACAATGACTAATGTTATAACTCCCCCTTTTCTGCTATGATTGAGAGCATTTTCAATGTAATGTTCGCCTTAGTTTGATCACTCTTTTTGCCTAAATGAACTTATAAAGACAGTCAAAAGTTCACTAAAATTTTGATGGTTGACCATGATTAATAATTTTCATAATGCTTTTAACTATCGTGACATAGAAATTAACCAAAAAGCGGTCAAGACTGCAAATTTTCAAGAGAAAAAAGTTAAAACTGAATGGCGATCATAAAAAATTATTTTCCCTCATCTTCAACAAGGGAAGCATCCCGAAAGAATGTCATCATAAGACTATCAAAAGGGATCAAACTCCATGCCCACCCTTTTAATTTCATCATCCTATCAAAAAGGTTGTTTTGCTAACCAAGGACAATCAACAAAAGAAATAGAGCTTACAACCTTACACCAAATCATAAGCATAGAAATGAATCATTAATACGCCTTTCCTCTTTAGAAATGTCCTCATATAGAGTTACAATGTCTTCTACCATAGACTTGAGTTGTCCACAGTTCTTTTGTTTTGGGTGTTTTGCGAGACTTGCAAGTTGCAAGTTATTTACGGGCATAATACTCTCGGAGTCCTTTCATATTGTTCTTTATAATTATATAAGAAAAGAAAAAATTCTCCAGTTCATTTATCAAAGCAGCTTCTTCAACCGACATCTAATTAATGTAACGTCAAGTTCGCCTCCCATTAACATCTTCAGAACATAGCATAGAATACGTGATTCCTCCTCCCACTTCGCCTCTTAATTTCATTTTGTAAAATATGTTTATGTTCTCCAGAATAGTCACCCGATCAATGCTAACCCCGTTAATAAACTAGTTTTAGTCTCTTAACATTAATGTCCCTAAAACTCATTCAGTTCCAATCTCTCAATTTCTCCTTTACAATCTCAACTCTATGAAATTATATCAACCTAACCTCCCACTAGACATTAATTACACCATGTCTAGACCATGTCATTCTTATTCAAGCTCTCAAACATGTCTTGCATAATCCTTAAAAGGTAAGGGATTAAGACACTAAGGCATCAAAGTGAACATGCACGAAACTTGTAAAATGGAGGAATCCTTCATCCTACACTCATGAATAGAAGAAGAAGCTATCTCTAAGAGAAATATCAACTAAAGCAACTCTTGTATTATAGGATACAATCTCTATACGTCCCCGTCACTCCAAAGAATTCCCAAGAAAGAGAAGGATGGCTCTCCACAGGCAACAAGAAAACCACCAAAGTACTTTGCCATGAAAAGATGGAGATCCTAGATGTTTGTGTTCATTCAGTACGGAAGATACAAGTTACACAAAGAGCTGCAGAACAGACCTCTGCCCAAACAGTAATATGCTTTCTTTATATTATGGTAATCAACATTTATGACCTCATGACAAAGGGAAACTACAGACTTCTAGAGTTTGTAATGTTAGCACGAGAGAAATCCAGGCATACGAATTGTGTTTACCAATTCTTTTAGTAACTTAACTAAATCTAGTTCTAGTCCGATAAGAACATATATCATCATTGGACATAAAACCCCAAGTTAGGTTGTCTTCCCCTATCAATCCCAATTTTGTTCCATTTATGCATAATCCCCAGTTGGAAGATCCTTTCTCCCATTGGTTCAGATGACATTTAATCTATTGCGCACGTAGCATCATTTCATCAATCTCTTTATTGCTCCCTCTTCTCACTCCACCCCCTTGTAACCACCATCAACTATGCTCCCTCTTCTCACTCCACCCCCTTGTAACCACCATCAACTACCAATGCTGCTCCCACCTGCTACCCAGGCAGCCAGTCAGCACCACAGATCACTATCATAGCCACGCTTCCCAGCCACTATTCATCCAATCACCGCCACCCTTCCCCTGCTACCGCCACTCCATCCCAAATAATTTTACAAGCGAATAGATAATTAGAACCCTCATGAAAAGCAGGTAGAATCAACGAGAACGTGTATTAAAGAAGAACTTTAGACCCAAAAGGGTATTTTAACTAACATATTTTAAAAAATAGATCTCTCATGTTAGTGGAGGGCAGAAGACGCTGGACAGAAAGATCGATTTCTCATCACTTTATTTTTAGGCAACCTTTATCCAACTTAAGAACCAAAACTCCTTGCATAAACTGTCAAATACAAGAATATACAGAATGAGGCTACCAAATATGGGCTATGGCAAAATTATTTTTTAAAATCTTCAAATATTATCCCACTTCCTGCCTCATTGTTTAGTCAGCAAACTCATTAAGCTGGTTTTGGCCAGAAGATGTTTCGCGCAACCTTTTCTCTCTTCCGTAGTTGTCAAACGAAAAACACATTCCAGTCAAATCACACAAACCAAATTATACAAAGCTAATTGGAGATTAGGAAGAATAACAAAATCAATCACAATAATGTAGAAACAGAGGAGATAATAAAAATTAATAGATTACTATGAATTTTGAATACGTAAAAATATAATGACAATAATCAACTATAAAGCAAGAAGCGAAGGGAAGCAGCACCACCTATGAAAATTGATGTAAAAGGTAAGGAGAGGATGAGAGGAAGGTGAATAATTGGAGGATGGAGCTTGCCGAAGAAAGAGTTAGTAGTCAGCAGTGGAAAGGGAAGGGTGAGGGTTGCTAAAAGTGGAATAAGGCATCGTTGAAAGGGAGAAAAAGGGGAAAAGAGAGGAAATACAGAGGGAGGAGGCAATGGGGAAGAAAAAACAAACAATGTAATAGATACATGACATGTGGCCTCTTTACCTGTCTAAACAAATATTAGAAGGGTATCCAAGCATGGGAAGACACCCTAGACATAGGATTTATGGTGCCAATTATTCTAGAAAAAGAAGTAACAATTTATAATGATCATCGACTATCAGATGCTATACCAGACTCCCCAAACATAGGAACAAACGAGGTGCTTTGTGAAAATACAACACCATTATAGACCATAAAATGTAATCCAAACCACCCCTCCCCCATCTGACATATACAGAATACAAAAGGAAAAAGGAAACAGCACAAAAGTAGAAGGAATTTGATCTTTCTAAGTATCTTTTGGAGCATTATTTGCCATACATATGCATAGAAATTACAAATAGAATATGCAGACAGCCTTAAAAGCATAACAAAAAGTCCATATATGAAACGATATCTGAAAGGGGCTATTGCAACAAACCTCGTGGGTAGTCCCAGCAGGAATTCCTATCTCTTTGTAATCATCATTTCTGTTATTCCAAAGGAAGAAATCAAAAGGTTTTATCATATATTTAATAAAGGCATTACAGAAATCACATTGATAGCTGATAATGAGCATTTCCGATTGGTGTTCGCTCTCAATAGCAGAGTTAACCTTGAATCAATGGCGCCTACTTCATCAGCGGAAATAAAGAAGGGCGAATTTGCAAAGACCTCACTAAAAACACAAAGTATTTCAATTAATTAATGTATCAATGAAGTATTAAGATAGTTTAATGTACTCCAGAAAGCAATTTAACTTCCATACTGAAGGTGAGAAGGTTTACCCCATAAACTTAATAAACCTCTCAAATTCAGTGGTATAAATGTTAACAGCTTGTTCCAGAATAATTAATTCATCTGCTCTTCTGTATATGAACAAAGGCAATCAGCAAAGTGTTAGTTCTCCCAGGAATGGTAACTGTACAATTGGAAGAAGGGACAAGCAGAATATGCACTAAATGTAATTTAGCTGCACCATAAGACTCATTAAATAAAAATTTAGTAAAAAGATAGAGAAAATGCCACAGCACATCTCACATTTTATTGGCATCGGAACTTTCCCACATAAGAAAAATAAAAATCCGTATAGTGAGCACCATCTTCGTAAGGCTGTACAGTGGTGGTCCATAGCGCTGTCTTTGCTCTTCCATGGGCCTGTATAAATAACATCAAACTGTATATTTAAGTTCCATGAACAGGATGTTGTGATCTTCGTCTTCTTCACTCATAATCAGTGAAGAAGCGAAAAGGGAAGAAAGAGATGATAACTAGCAAGTTTGAGTGTGTGACTTCAAGAAGGCAATCACTTAATGTTATGTGATCTATCTGCCATGAGTACCACACAAGGTCATTCCAGCTGGCTTTAATTCTAAACCCCTATATAATTGAGTAAAGATGGGTAATCAATAGTCAACGGATTAGGTCTAATCAGGTTTGGGTATACTTTAGAAACATGTCTGCAAGTGGCAAGCTTCCGTCAACATATCAGAAAAGCCAATATATTGCAGCAACCACCAGCCAGGATTGTTCGTGCTGCTTGCACAATTTAAAGTAGCATTACCCATTACCAACAAGGACTAGTAAACAGGTAACCAAAAAGAAACTACAAAGAATTTCTTTCTTACAAAGAAAAGTAACCCCACCCCCAACCCCCAATTCAAGAAGTTCTGACAGCTAATAATGACAAAAAAGAGCAAGCAACCATAACAATGAAATTACATACCCATCGTCATCATTAATTTGTCGAATGAAATCCAGCAGAACCTACATTCAGCGACATCAGGAAGGTGAAATTATTTCCCATAGCAACAAGAGACTTGCAAACCACTACATTAAGTTTTAAAAAGACTCTGTCAACTAAAGCAACAAAGCCAACTAGTAGTCTAGTACTCCATACTCCATAGTCCATAGGCTGCAATTACTTCTAGAGCAGAATAATAGACACATCAGAGTTAATTCTCCAGAAGAATTTGACATGATAATCACCTACTAAAAGTCCACTATGTAATACTAAAAAACGTACTTCCTCTGTTATTCAAAGGTTACAATATTTTGACTTACACTTGCCAACGGGTAACTTTGACCATCAATATCTTTGAGGAATGTTTGTCACAACAAACCTTTTACATGTCACTTTTTTCGAAAAACAACCTTTTAAATTTTTTTTGACAACTTAAGAACTTAAAAAGAAAATTGTTCGCGAGAAACAACCATAGGCCACTTTCAGACATTAACCAAGTCTTTTTAACACAATCAATGCAAAAAAGAGGAAAGCTTCAATACATAAATTAAAGAAGAATAATAATTCCTTATTGTTTAAGAAGGTTGTTAATTTAATTCCTTCACTTCAATGATGCCTAAAAGTGGCCTAAGGTTGTTTTTCACAAGCAAGTTTTTTTAAAGGTCTTAAGTTGCCAAAATAAAAATTAAAAGGTTGTTTTTCCTATCTTAAGTTGCCAAAAGAAATTAAAAGTGACATATAAAAGGTTTGTTGTGACAAACTTTCCTATCTTTAAATATCTGTTAGTGTAAATATATATATATGTATATGTATACATGTATATGTATATGTATATGTATACATGTATATGTATATATGTGTGTGTGTATAGATATATATATATATATATATATATATATATATATATTATATATATATATATATATTCTTAAGTTGGAAAGATGAAGGACCCTCACTCACCCCAAAGAGCCCCTAGTGGGATTTGATCCCATGACCTTAAGTCATGAGGTCAAATCTTTACCACTAGGCCAAATATATATATATATATATATATATATATATATATAACAAATTCAATATCATCTTAGCTACTTGATTTTGTTGTATACGTTAGTCAAAAGGTCAAAATGTCACAACCTTTAAAAAAGAGGAAGTACAAGATAAAACAAAACCTTGCTGCAGTTTTGTGACTATTGGCTAGTCGCAATAAAAAGTAAGATTACCAGTCGTTTATTGCAGTCAACATAAACTATCTACCACCATAGAAACATGTAAAGATGAAATGCGATCAATTTAAACATTCCGAGGTAGAAAAGTAGCAGGACTCATTTGATTGAGGGAGTATTATATCATTATTAAAAATTTAAAAAAGCTAAATATAAATAATAGATATTCCAATTCTTTACATGTATAGTCTAACTAGCCATTAAGCCTTCTCTAGCAAAAAGTAAAGCCCGCAGCAAATGTTGTGCTGGGATTATGGAAACCATTATATGCAAAAATCTATTACGTAGTGCATAATGCCATGTCAATGATCCTTATAACACATGTCAAACACGAAAGCAAAACTACTTTTATAGAAGTTGACAAGATTAAAATAAGGAAAACACTTAATTTTATTTGACCCAAAATCAACTGAATTTAAACCAAACCGCCCAAACATTGATATGACCCGATAGTAATGAATATTTTGTACTCCCTCCATACGAAAAAGGTTTACACACTTTCCTCTTTCAGTTGTCCTAATTATTTTACATACTTCTAATTTGGGAATGAGACTACATCTACTTTTTCTCTTTGTTCAAAATTTGACACATTTGTCATATTTTTTTGGATCTTCACATATGGAATGTCTCGGTCATGGAGTCAATATTCTAATATGTGTTTATTCCCCTTCTCAAGATGGGACACGCAATCAAACCTTTCCTCCCAATGAATAACTTTTGGAAAAAATCTACTTCCTTCGTAACCAAAAAAACGCAACATTTGCCATTTTGGGGTGTCACACAAAAACTGCAACAATTTCATTTCTTACTACTTTAGGTAAGTTTTTTAGTATGAAATTGCCAAAATGCCCCTAATTATGAAGATTTAAACATCATTAACAACTAAACGTAAAAAACATTCACACTAATTATTTCACCCTAATTTAACATCATCAACCTTCCTCCACCACTGAGCTCACCAACCACCACCAACCAAGCTGCCACCAACCGCCAACCATCCACTGCCTACCTCACCACCCACCGCCTACCTCACCACCAAGTGTTGATCTCACCGCCAAATAGACCGCCACAAGCACCAAATCGATCGCCACAAGCACCTACTTCCACCACCACAATCATACCACCAAATCGAATGCGATTTCGTGGTTTGGCTTTCGAATTATCTAGGTTTGATTTCGTTTGATTTTCTGGGTTTGATTTCGTTCGAAATTTCTGGGTTTGATTTCGATCGATTTTCTAGGTTTGATTTTGTTCGAATTTTCTAGCTTTGTTGTTCGAATTTTCTGGGTTTGTTGTTCGAATTTTCTGGCGATCATGGCAGTCGAGGTTGGTGGGGAAAGGTTCCCTCGTTCGCGCCGACAAAACCACCGCAGGTGGTGGAAAAAGGTAAGCGGGTGGCCATTTGGCGATTTGGGTTTGATTTGGAGGTCGATTTAGATAGAAATAAGGTGGTGGTGACGAAGGTGGTGTTGCGGTGGTTGTGGTGGCATTGCTGGTTGTGGTGACTGCTAAAGGTGGTCCGGTGGTGACCGTGGTGGTTGGTATGAGTGGTCAATTTTGACCCACTTTCTCTCTCCTCACAAGCCATCATACCACTAATACTCTAACCAAACCCCTAATATTCCATTAAGAAAAACTCCATAGGAGTCCGTGTTGAGATGAAATATTGCAATCTTTTTGTTATGGAGGAAGTATTTTAGGTTGTTATTTTTGTTCAGCATGTCTTTTAGGGCTATATATAGCATTATCAAAATTTTATATTGGCATGTACCTAATGCTTTTTGGAGGGTGCAACGCGCAAATTAGGGTATGGGGTTTCCCTACACAAAGTGTTTCAATCTCAACCACCCTCCTCATGAAGACGGGGCAATAAAAGCGTCCTTAAGGAGACCTATATCTCTAATATAGGAAGGTTTTGATTGGAAGACCCTAATTAAAGTGTATATATTTGTCTTCGAAGAATTTTATTAAAAGAAAACAAAAAGGTACTTTTTAGTTTTTACCATATCCTGCAAAATGAAAGGGAATTTTCTCGTCACCCCCAATCCCTAAAATGCTGAATATGTCAACCAGTAAAAAGATGAAAACTACAGACACATTAAATTATGCAAACCTGTGGTACTCCTACGAGGTACTTCACGAGTGTTTTATATACACCTGTTGCAGATCCAAGCTGAGCCAACTGTCTCCTCCTGCAAGTCTAACTCTATGTTCACATACACATTTTATAATTTCGAGAAGTTAAGATGAATTGGTGAAAACAAAATAAGCTCTAAAGAGTATAGGAAATCCACCTTTCCATCTGTTGCTTCCACAACAACGCATAGCGATTACGTATACTACATCCAGATTGGATCAAAGCATCAATTTCAGCTTGCTTAGTCCGCTCTGAGCGTTCCCTTTGTTGTCGAATCAAGGTACCCCTGAAGTCTTGAGGCATATAGCTCATAACTGAAACATATACACGAATAGATAAATAAGAACATAAAACAATGAGTTCCTCCTTCAAACAAGGAAAAGGTAAGAATGATTATGATGGTTTATACAGGTTATGTAATATTATATTTCAGCAATCACTGGACTCAAATGTAGAGTAACATCACAAGGGCATACTTAATACAAAAAAAAAAAAAAAAAAAAAAAAAACAATTTTCAACAACTAATGATCTTCAGTAATGATGACATATACAAACAAATTCAACAATACAATACAAAATAAAGAAAAGCTGAAAAAAGAAACCTTGAGTCATATTACCAAGAAGCACGAGTTTTTCGAAAATTTTACTCCTAAAATGGGAAGCAAGAGTGCAGCTAACCTGTATTAAATACATAATCAGCATTCTTTGATTGAAAATATTCCAAAGTCTTCAAGGTATTCTCAAATTTAACTTTCAGCTGCTCAAGAAAGGGAGCAAGTTCCACGTCTCCCAATCTAGATTGTTGTTGAAACTATATGGGAATGAAGCGTCAGTTCACATCTATAATTCCACGATATGACAAAGGATGTGCCCCAAACACATGGATAGATATAGGAACATTGAAGTTTCAATATTTCACAAACATTTCAAGCAAAAATAAAAATTGTACCAATTAATACCATCATATAACTTAGCCTCGAACAAAAAAGAAGGGAGCATAAAAATCCAGCAAAGCACTGGTCCTTACTGTGGTTGGCCAATGAGTTCTGTCAAGCAAAAAGATGATCTCCTCTATGTGTTCTCGGTTCTTCCACATATTCTCATCAATTTTATGTGGAGCTTCATGATCCACTTCGTCCACCACAGAACTTTCACCTGCGAAACCATGAAATTTAATGCATTATGAGTTTATCGACATAAAAATCGCAAAAGTCGAGAAGAAGAGGAAGTGGAAAACAATTAACAAAACCTTGATGTGTCTGGAAGTTGGTGATGATGGAGCGAATCTGTGCAGAGAGGGTAGCTACATCGGCAGAGAGTGGGACGAAGGGATACTTTTCATAATAAGAAGCCAGATAAGCCCTGGTTATAGGAACCAAACCCTCCGTGGAAGCCATCAAATAAAACTCTAATTCATAAACAACGGGAGAATTGTGAGGCTTTCAGATCTCAAGCAGCAATCCAGCAACACTTCTTCAGAGTTCAGACTCTCCACTCTCCAGCCACCAAACGCGGTTCGCGACTGTGCAAACACCAAAGACTTTCTCGTTTATGTTTTTGTCACTCAAATAAACATAAAAGAAAATTACTTCAAAAAGAAAATTACTTCAAAAAAAAACATAAAAGAAAATTAAAAGTAATGATATACACCCTTCGTCCTCTATTAGTTTACCCCTTTCTTTGGGGGCACATTTGCTGAGAATACTAATTTGAACCTTAATATCTCAATTTTCGATAAGCAAAAATTACAAAAAATTGATATTTGGATAATACACATTGAGACGAATCCAACAAGATCTCACATGACTAATAAAGGACGGAGGGAGTAGTTGTTTGGTTAATACAAAGTGGGGAAAAATCTTTGGAAAATTGAAATTCCCACAAAACGACGTGTATGGCGCAAACTTACTCCATTTTTTTGTTTTTATGTTATGAAGTTTCATTTTCCTGATCGAGTATTGCGTCAATTTGGATACAACTCTTCATGGCGTAGATCGGCGGTCGAAAAACAAGAAATATCCCAACAAACATCGACTTTACATATTGTTGTGGGGTGAACACAAGACATGATGTATTCTGGATATTCCATTCAAGGATCATACGTACTCGTGCGATAGAGGAGTTTATGGTATTGTATCTCCGCATCACGAGGTTGCGTATTACTGATCCCATGAGGCGGCCACCTTCCAAACATAATAGGCCTGCGTCCGCATATATAATCTGGTACATGACTTAACTTTTAGCTTATACTTTTCTTTATTTTTCAAACTGTATAATTTATCATTTTTCTTTATATGGAACCACATACTTTATTTGATACTGCTGACAGAGTCACATATGCGCGACTAGAGGTTGTTGAGTCATCGTCTCCAGAGATAATGGGGGCGCCAGCTGTATGTGTAAACATTACAAACCATGAGGGTGTTGTGCATTAACGTGGTTGGTCGACTCGGACACGACCTCGTCTTACAATCCTACCAACTTCTGCTGCCCATACATCCACTTCTACATCTTCTACGCCCGTTGCCCATACATCTACCACGACGTCATTGCTTTCACCTCCAATCTGTCAAAGGACGTATCGACGATATTCTGCCACCATTTTATCTTCTCTTTACGTCATAACGGAGTTTGATGCGTCATGTAATCCCCCACATTTTTAAAGGATTTTCATAAATATATTAAAGTATTTATGTAATTATATTTAAATCCAAATGAGTTTGGAAAATGATTTGACTTTTAAAAAGGGTTGACTATTTTTAAAAGTCACTAAAAATATTTTCATAGCTTATAAAATTGAAAATGTTTTAATTAACATGTCTTAGATAAAAGCTTTAAGTATTAAAATATTATTTAAAAAAAAGTTTAATGGAATCGAAACTCCTATAAGGATAAAAAGGAAAAGAGTCCTATTGATGATTAAAGTCCTAAGTTGATCATCTTATTAGTCATCAAATCTTTTTTTTGTAAATCTTATCTCTTTTCCTAAACCAAAAAGGATTAGCCTATTTAAATATCCTAAAAACCCAAAATCTCACCCTACACTCTATTTTCTCTCCTCCCTTGCACGTAATTCTGGTTTCTTCTCTCTCACTCGCCTTTTACTTCTCTCTCCTCTTGTTGCGTGCGTTCATATTTTCCCCACCAAAGATCGTTTCTTCTTCGCTAAGTAACGTTTCTTGTTGAACAAGAAACGTCACAAGTCTTTCCTTGAGCCACGAAAGCTGCTGCCGCCGCCACCTGTGCTGCTGTCACTTGCCGTCGGCGCCCTTCCTCCTTTTGTTTTGGTTATTTTCTTTTCTTCTCCTTTAAGATTCCATTAAAGTCCTAATTTTTATTGTTATTTATTACATTGACATGTTTATGATTTAAGTTATTATTTTATATGAAGAATATATTTTGGTTTTCATATATAAAATAATAATTTCAGATTTATTATTTTCAGTTTTAATCATGAAAGATATGGTTTTTAGGGTTTTAAATCACTAGAAACCATATATTTAAAGTATGAATATGAATTTTGATTAGAATATGATTTTTATATGCATTAAATATATTTTCAAAAGATTTTTAAATTTTTATAAGTGCTGGAATTTCATAAATATGTATTTTAAGGTTTTTAATGATTTTTAATCACTAGAATAGTTGTACTATACTAGGGATTAAAAATAACGAAGTTTAATCATAAAAACGTTTTAAAGACGTTTAAAAGGGTTTGAGACGTTTTTAAGTTGCTGGAAATTTTTAGTTCAAAGTATTTACTTTGTTATTTTATTTTCTAGGCGGAAAATTCATAGTAGGGGACTTTTAGAACATAAAAGTGGCCTACCGTTGCGTTTATACAAGGTACGTACATAGTCTACGTGCTATATGGTTTAGAAACATGCCTTAGAGATGTTTTTATTTATTAGTATCATGTATAGGACCTTGTTGTTCATATATATAAGTTACTGAAATTATTTTACATGATATTTTGCCTATGTGCTACATGTAAAAGAGATGTAGTTATGAGTATGTATGTTTGTATGGAAGTTTGATGCAAACAGATAAGTTCAGTTCATGTATTGATTCGTGAGTGAATTAATGTAAGTAAGTTGAATCATGTGTTACATAGATTCATGAGTTTTATTTATTTATCTTATAAGAACCGTGGATCTTATTTGGTAAGTATGAGTTATACCTATATGAAGGTACGGATTTCTGTTGGCTAGGTTCAACAAAGGATAAAAAGAAATAAAAGGAGTCTTGATTGATAAGTTGTGAACACTTGTTAATCCACAGATAAAAAGAATTTTGTTATGATTATGTGATTGCGAATTGTGTGTTATTTGATTATTGTGGTGTCAACACAAGTATTTAAATGAATGCAACGTAAAGTGAAACGAGAATATGTTATAGACTTTAGACTGGTGCACGTCTAGAGTTGGACATAAGGGTTGGGGTTATGGTGAGCGTGTCATAGCTTTTCTAGGAATGGGTTGATCACCATCCCTTTTTATTTCAAAAGGTTCCTCGATATCGCAGGTCACTCTGAAATGCGGAGTCGCGCCCCATTTCATTTTTATTGGCAGGACAACTCGTCCAATAACTATTCCATTAAAGTAATAAAAAGTTGGGTTAAGTTTAGTTCAGTAAAAGTTGTCGGTAGAGTATTGTTTACTTATGTTATTATTTATTCCTGCAAGTTATGTTTGTAGTATCATGTTTAGGATTATTTATGTACTCAGCTCTGCTGATTACGGGCTTGTTTGTGTCTGTGATCATGGCTTTGCCTATTGATCCTGTGGTGATCCTTCGGGGGAGCAGAGTCAAGACAGCATTGACATTACAGGTTCGAAGATGCATACCATTGGGGAATCTGGAATGGAGAGGCTTTTGTGACATTAGTAGTATTTAAGTTGTTTTCGTAGAAACATCTTCACTTAAGTTTGAGGTTTATTTAGTTGGTGTGTTTAAGTTTGACATTGTCATTTGGTTTCATAAGTTTAATAAAGTTGATTTTGTTTTAATAAGTTTTCCGCTGCAACATTCTAAGTAAACCGAAACGTTATCACACGGGCGATAATGCCTGGGTAATTCTCTAGGTTTGTTATAAAAGTATTTTCTAGAAAGAGAGAATTACCGGGGTGTTACACGTCAATGCATTACTTTCATCCAGATCTACCCAGAAGAAGAAAAAGAAGGGGGGTTTAGCATTTTCACTTTGTATTTGTATAGTTAGTTAGTTAACATTATCTTATATTTTATACAAAATTATTTGGACTATTACACTAATTTGAAATTTTTATGTTATTTTCTTAATCCTCATTGGTATGAAATGAGTTGAATATGACCATTGAAAAGCTTGCAAACGATCTTTAAGAAGTCTATCACAAATATTAATGATATATTTCTTCCGTTCTTAAAAAATATGTAATAATGAGATTTGTACATTATTCACCACTATCAATTGTGATTTTTACGTAAATAAAAATATTATATTGTGGGATCCTGTTAGATACGTCTCGATGTATAATTACAAAATATCATTTTATTTATAATTTTTTTCAAAAATCAATTAAAGATATTAATAGTTAAAGTTGCATATTAACAAGCGTGAAAACTCAATTGTTGCAATAGAAAAAGAACGGAGGAAATACTACCCAAACTTAATATTTTTGTCAGGGCTTGGTTACTTACTTTGCAAATGGGCTCGTTTTAGAGCTGATCATTTTGGCCCGACCCGACTCGCTTTTTGGGCGGGTTGTGGACAAGATTTTTGGGCCCACGGTCGAGGACGACCTGTTTTTTTTTTTTTTTACTCTGGGCGGGTTTTAGGCAAGCCAAAAATGACTTTTTAATTAGCCTATATTTTTTGGCCCGCCCCGATTTTGGCTTGAAATAGCGGACTTTAAGCACTAAATTTTGGTCCAAATTTTGACATGGTCGATCCGACCAATGGGCAATTTTTTAAGGCATGTCCTGTCCCGAACCCGACCCTCCCCATGATCACCTCTAGCTCGTTCACGAGAAAATTACGGACGTATCAACTCATTTGTCTCCATATCTATTGCTACAAATACAATACAATGATACAAGTATACAACAAATATGTTGATGTAAGGATCCCACGTTAAGCTGGAAAAAAAGGAATAAATGAATATTCATGTTCTATTGAAATTGTACTTTAGGGAAGAGATGAGAAAGGATTAAAAAAAAAATATACAAGACAATCTGAAATGAAAATGTCAAAGTCTAAAAGTCCTTTCGGACCAAAAATACAAAGGGCATGTGAAAAATGACATATATTTGTTTCAATGGCATAAAACAATCAAGTGTTACTAATGCAAGAAAAACGTAATGAACTCAAGCTATGATCACCAGACGTAATCATCAATCATTACAGACATCCAAAATAAATAGTTATTTGATCAATTAAATCTACATAAAAAGGGTTAAGAAGAGGAATGATACACTCACAATGTGTCACTAGGTGGACAAAAAAAATACAAATGGGGGGTGTTTGTTTAGGGAAGATTAGGGGTGGGAACGGAATATTGTATCCCTATGGGTAGATATCCTATGTTTGTTTGAGGGGATATCTAAGGGGGCGTTTGGTTGGGGGTTTTAAGAAAGGGTAAGGGAAAGACCATTAATAAAACTCTTTTTTGTTGTTTGTTTCACCATTTTAATGAAACCCTTTACCTATTTTTCCTATTAGGTTACCCCCAAGTCGTCTAAGTTGATTACCCCACCCCCAAGGGTTTTGAAAACCCTTACCCCAACTCATTACCCTCCTCTCTCTCTCCTCTTCTACTGCTCAACTCACTTCAACAATTTCCCTGTGAGGCTGTGACCACCGCGTCGACCGACCACCGGCCAGCCTGTGACCACCGCGCCGACCCCGACGACCCGGCAACCAATGTAAGTATTGTTTTTCCCCCTCTTCTCCGGCGAGTTATGTTTTTTCTCCGGCGACCAATGCATGATTTCTACTCAAAATTTTGATTACATATAAAGATGAAATTGTTTTCCCTGTATGATTCTTTCCGATTTATGCTCAAACCAATGCATGATTTTCTACCCCGACGACCAATGCTCAAAATTTTGATTTCTACCCCGACGACCCCGGTCGACCAATGCATGATTTTTCCGGCGAATGCAGTACAAAAAAATGCAGTAGTTAGTCTATAAACAAATGCAGTAGATGAAGATTACATATAAAGATGAAATTTTTTTCCCTATGACCACCGTATAAACAAATGCAGTAGATTAAAATTTTGATTTCTATTTGTTTTTTTGTGTGATTGTTCTGTACAGTAGATGAAGATTTATAAACAAATGTGATGTTTGTGATAAATCATGCTTTCTTAAGAGATTTTGTTTATGACTGTTCCGGTGGATTTTGCTTATTGATATGTGCACTCTTTCTTAAGAGAGATGGCAGAATTGGGCTTCTTAGGATCATAAACAACTGAACAATCAATGAATCTATAGAATTTATGATCCTAAGAAGCCCAATTATATGGATTTAACTAATCTCCCCAAAACATAAGCTCTAGATCGAACTGTGAAGCTTAGTGACATATTTACTGCTGCAGTTGGTACACCCATTGAATTACCCACTAAACTCTGCCCACTAGAATTGGAATTTTGGTGAGGTTTTGGGTGAGATTGTTGTTGGTATTGTTGAAAGTCTTTGATATGAATGATTTAGAATGAAGTTTTCTTCTATGATCTTATTTGATGACTATGTCAAACACTATTCCTTCAATATATGTATATATGTGAGCTTTAATATTATGAATTGGAGCATTATCAATGATATATTTTCTTGTAAAATATGTTGCGTGAGAAGTTGTACTTTGTCTAATGTGAGATTACTGTTGAATGGGTGAACTATATAAATTTGTGAATTATATTACATGAAATAGGCAAATGATATGGTATTGTTTATGTTCTTTTCTACAGCAAATGGCTCGTATTGGTCTTTCTTTGAGAAGGAGGAGAGATTTGGAATTTATTCGATTTGTCATTATTTTAATTAATTGTGTTGTATTGCTACATTTAATGTGGTACACAATTAGGAAAAGCATACATGATTCTTAGCATCTAACATTAGATAAACGAACTAGAAGAAAGAGGAGAATGTATAACTTGAATAGAATGATTAAGGAAAGTGACACTTTGTGTAGAAACTTTCTTCGAATTAATAGGCGAACATTTGGTGCACTTCTTGAAATGATTAGAGATGTAGGGTTTAAGTGGTACAAAGAATATGTGTTTGGAAGAGATTGTTGCTGGATTCTTATATACGGTAGCTCACCATAAAAAGAATAGAATGATAGGTGCACATTTTTATAGAAATGGTGAAACCGTTAGTAGACAATTTCATGCTTGTTTAAGGGCAATCTTGAAGTTGCATGATGTGTTGCTTAAGAAACCTATACCAATACCAGAGGATTGCAATGATGATAGGTGGAAGTATTTCAAGGTACAATAAACAAACTCTTGTTATTTAAGCATAGTAGACATATAACACTTGATCTAAAATGGTATTTTCTTTTATTGTAGAATTGTTTAGGTGCACTTGATGGTACAATGATTAGTGTAACTGTACCTTCTGAGGATCGGTCTAGATATCGTACAAGGAAAGGTAACCTTGCAATGAATGTGTTGGGGGTGTGCTCACCTGAGATGGAGTTTATATATGTCCTACCTGGTTGGGAGGGATCAGCGCATGATGGTCGTATTCCTCGAGATACTATATCTAGACCTAATGGTTTGAAAGTGCCAAAAGATAATTCACTTAATAAAATAGTATTTTGAACTTTATATTGTAAAACAGGTTGAATGAGTACAATCACAGGTCAAAATAACTATAATCTAATAACCTGTTGATTCCCTTTCTTAAAAAACCAAACAGTCACAAAGGGAATCAGGGAGTATACCATTCCCTTTCAGGGTTGGAACCAAACAGACATACAAAATCAGGGTCATTCCTTTCCTTTCTCCTTGTAACCCTTTCTGGATTCCTTTCCCTTACCCCTGCGCGAACCAAACGCCCCCTAAATTCCCATGTGAAGAGGAATGAGATTAAACCCCTTCTTATCCCACCAAAATAAGATATGGGAGGGGGATTATTTCTGATTATGTTAAAAAATGAATTTACTCTTCATTAAAATATATACTTCACCAATATTGCTTGCTCTTCTTTTGCTATCCTTCATTAAAATGGGTAAATTTGTAATTTAGCAATATATTTCCTACTTAAGTACCTCATTCCAAACATGGGATAATAATATTCCCAACATAATCCCACTAACATATCAAACAAGGGATTGGGATATATTTAATGAATTCCCACCTTCTAACTCCCATTCCCAATCCCATCCTCTAATCCCCAAACTCTCAATCCCTCATACCAAATGCCCCGATGATGTTTTACATGATCGTAGAGAGGG
The DNA here is from genome assembly GCF_026745355.1 of Beta vulgaris subsp. vulgaris. Lineage (NCBI taxonomy): Eukaryota > Viridiplantae > Streptophyta > Magnoliopsida > Caryophyllales > Amaranthaceae > Beta > Beta vulgaris. The sequence continues at coordinate 66,283,690 of NC_079205.1, read as the reverse complement.
GTAAAAAGACATAAATTCGGCAAGTCTTTGACTATCAGTATGAATAACTACAAGGTAAACAACGGTTAACTAGTTGATGAGCAACACCATGATACATAGTGCTCATGAATACCTAAATTCTAAGTTTTCTAACCATGTAATTAATCTTATAAATCCAAAACAAAGTAAAGTGAATCAAGAAATTACCATATACAACATCATCAAAAATCAAAATAAAAGCAAAGCGAGTAAGAAATTATGAAATATACCATCATAATTTTTTTTAGAGACGTTGCTTGTCCAGGTGGCCAGACCATGAAAACAACAAGAGCATATCTAGCTCCTCCAATCCTTTGTTTTGTGTTAAAAAGTTGTAGATTTTTTATTATGATTGGTGGTATTCTATATTGTAAAAAGACATATAATATAGATTTGCCATATACTACCCCGTCCAGGGGATGCATAAATATCCGATCCTCATCTGATCAATCCGATTTTTTGAGTTTCAAATACTTTGGACCGGATACGATATTCGGAAATATTTGGAATATGGTGATTTCTTCTAATATTTGCTCCGAAAATATATGTTTTTAAGACGGGATATTCGGAAATATTAGGTTTCCTGACCGGATAATCGAAATATCTTATGATCTGAAACTTATTTTATGTACTTTTTTTTCTTTAATTTTTTTGTTTTGTTTTCAGTAATCGCCATAATCAATTAATGGAAGTATGAAACTATGAAACATTTGTTTGACATCTCTTGCAGTTTTACTCATGGAGAAGGGGAAAATAGAGGGGAGTTCAGCAAACGCCAAAACCAAATGGGAGGATCCAACTCGGCAGCCGTCAAAACCATGGCACTCATATATCTCAGATGACTTGCCTCGCTCTTTCATGGAATCAGCTGATGCTGCTATTCGCTCGGCCTGCTCTCTTCATCACGACTCTTCTACTCGTCTTCGCTTTATGCAGGTCCTTCTTGCTGGTTTTGGTCCAATCTCTTATATCAGTCCTGGATTTTATATGCATTGCATTTCTGGCCGATTTCTTCCTTTTCCCCAAATTTAAAAGTCTTAGGGTATCATTCGTGTTTTTATATGCGCTTTAATCGTGGTGTAAATCAATGTCTAGAATTTTTATAACTTGGACTGTGTTCTGTTGACTCTTGGTATCCTTTTACGGTTATTAAGAGAAAGCGTATTTCATAACTTGTATCCTATCTTTGTTGATTGCGTGCTGAATTGATGATGACTCTGGCTATTTCGCCATTGCGGTTATCCTTGGATTACTGGCAGCTAGTAAGGTTTATTCGGGATTGCTTTTCTGTACAGGATCTTATTCCAGAAGTAAAGTTTAAGTTTTCCAATTATGAAGAAGCCTGCATCAAGAAATTCAAAGGTAACTGATTTTATCCTTGTTAAATTAGCTACACATGCATATTGGAGCTTGTATACGTCGTCATATGGATCATTTATATGCCTGGAAGTTTCACCCTAGATGTGTTCGAAATGTTTTCGTTCCCGAACCCTAGACCTCTTTGTGTTAAGGAAGCCTGAAATTGGCTGGATCATGTGGTTTTCACGTTTGGAACTGTGCTACTTAGAGCAAAATGCATCTACTTGGTCATTTTAACTCAACAATAGGATTATTGTTTGTCTTCGCCAATGGACAAGCGTTGTTCTTGCTCACAAGAAAGTATTATTGCCTCCATCCCCCATTTAATGTTATTTTGTGCTCAGGTACACGCATATTAAGAGTAAACTAATATATTTGGGGCTCGGGCGTTGCCCCGGGTTGGTATTGTGTTTCCGAACTTGATTTGCATTTTTTTTGCATTCCCACTAAAATATATTAAGGAAAATTGAATATTTAAAAGGTACAAATATAATAATGTGGACATTTAAAGCATGGTTAAAAGTTAATTGAGATGGTAATTGTATCATGTATAATAACACAATGTCATAGGTTCAAATCTTGTTGCAAACTAATTTTACTTTTGTTAATTGACACGACTTATGTACACATTGGACAATTCTAGTGGAGTAACAAAGGTGCCACGTAGCGTGTATACATTGTCACGTACACCTTTTAATATATTTGTATAGATAGATAATATAGGACTCTAGCCCCTTGGCCTTTTTGTTAGGCAGTGACATAGTGTAATAGTAAGTTTTTCTTTTTTAAAGTTGACTACGGGTGGGTGTGTCTCAAAGAGAAAGAGATTGTTAAACAGAGACAAATTGTTAGTGGAATGGCTTACATCATGAGTTGAGTGGATTGGATGGGGTGAGAGTTTTTTAAGGTAAAGGATAATTGTAGTACCTCCGTATTTTTTTAGTTGCACCATTTGTTTTTTCACATTTGACGAGACGATCCTTTGAACGTAAATATCTCTTAGTGGGTGTAAGTAAAAATTATAAAAATTTGATATTTGGAATCCTTGCATTGAGACGAATCTAACAAGATCCCACTTGACTATGTTTTTTCTTATATAATAATGCGAGATAGTTTAACAAGTTTGGTTGATGAATAGTGCCACAAAACCAAATGGTGCAACTACAAAAGTATGGAGGTAGTAGTATATAAGACAATCATATGAGGATGGAGGGATTATGCTTCCTCCCCACTTAATGTCGGCCTCCCTCCCTTTACAAAAGAAAGAATTTATTGCCATTAGTCATACCTTCACATTGTCCTATTTATTTGTCTACACATATCCTCGAGCTTTATTTTTTCAAAATTTGTGTGCTAAATGAAAATGAGAAATTAAAACATGGTAAGGACCCCCCAAAAAACATAGTCCCATTTGTCATACCTTCACGTTATCCCAACCCACGTACCTCTCCTCACATATTTCCTCAAGCATTGTTTTTCCCCCAATATTTTTGCAAAATTAAAGAGGTTTTATACATCATAAGAAGGGAGTGATTCAACTTCCTTGTATGTTTATTGTAACATGGTTTATCTGGTTTGTGATCTCATATGACGATGCTTATGCAGACCCCTAGATTATATGCCTCTGATCTCATACATGCTTTTGAGGTTGCTAAATTGCTTCAGAAGAAAGTGGCTCATCGCTCATGGCATTGCCTCATGTCTGTCTTTATTATATCTCTGAATGCTTGACACTTCAGGCTCATTTAATCTTAAATGTTTTTTCTTGCTAGATGGGTTGGCCACTGGGTTACAGCACCCAACTATGACTGTGGGAATCACATTGGCTACGGTTTTTCTATTAATGAGGGGTATTCTTCTTCCCCTCTCTTTTCTTGTATCTTTCATGATGAATTTTTAATAGGTTGCTTGAAATGTTCCCTTATAAAGTTGTGTTGCGCTGTCCCTCTTTTTTGGGTATATTTTGCATATTATTGGAAGATCATCACGTGATAATATATACTACCTCCTTCCTTAAAAAATCTACACAGTTTGCTTTAGGGGATAACCAAGACAATTCCCCAAAGTAAGAGAGAGAAAGGCAAAATGTGAAAGCTACTTTTGATAAGTACAAAACTAAAATAAAATATTTTGAGGAGAGAGAATATATGAGTGTAGAGATGGTCAGATGGATCAAAAAGGTATGGAAAGATGATGGGAAAACTTACCATTTTTAGATAAAGTCAAAGTGCGTAGATGAAAAAGAAGCGGCTTGAAAAGGAAAGTGTGTAAATTAAAAAGAAATGGAGGTAGTAAATCACGAGGTGGTGTTGTATCACGTGTTGTATCACGTATGAACTCACTTGATTGCAACTCTGAGATCTTTGTACAAAGCCCTTTTGGAAGCGTGAGCATCCAACTTATGTTTTAGATTATTTTTGCATAGCATGATAGTGTACACAACTGGGTTGCCAAATGGCTATAGATTCAAAGTGGAAGATAATCATGTGGTATTATATGTGGTAAAACACTTTTCGTGCTATATTAGGTATAAACTCATATGATTACAATTGATCTTTGCGCACAGGCCTTCTGAAAGCTTGATAATTTAACCTATTCTTGTAAGCTATGAATGATCATCTTAAGTTTGTTGCGTCGTCTTAGTTTGGGCAAAAACGTGCTCGTCATTTATATGCAAATGATATATGTTGTGCCATAGCTCACTAACTATTTTTACATGAATGTGAATAAATCGTTAGTTTTAAAAAGAGGCAGAAGTTTTTCAATGATTATTTTAAATTAAGTTAATGTTTTCATTATGTCATTCAGTAGGAAATGCTTGAATCTAATTCAATGGAGGTTTGCTGGCTTTTTAGGGAAATAAAGTAGCTAATTAGCATCTACTCCCTCCGTTTCCTAAAGATCTTTCCTCTTTCCGTTTAAGTGCGTTTCCAAAAGATCTTCCCTCTTTTACTTTGTTCCTTATTTGGAATTTTTTTTCCTTTTTACCCTCTCATGTCCCTATCATATGGTCCACCATTACATTATTAATTCAATTTTACTCCCTTTCTCTCTCATACTTTAACCCCTTTTTATTTGTTTATTTATCTTAACCCCTTTATCTCTCTTACTTTATCCACCCCATACCCCCACACAAATGGATCCTCCTTGGTATCTGTAGGAACAGTAACCAGGAAGATCTTTAGGAAACGGAGGTAGTATTAACTAAAATCTTAATCAAAGTCGAGTTGTAAATTGTTTGAGCACCTTGAAAGCATTATAAGCCCAAATTGTGCTAAAGAGGGTTTGAGTTTTTTCTGAAAGCCTAGTTATGCTAAACAAATTTTCTTCTTCTCATGGAATCTTAAAGAAATTTATATATTTATTTACCTTCAGGCTTTGCTGTGCGCAATGTACATAGTTTGGTAGTTCTTGCAAAGGCGCACTATGAATACTTGACGTGTTATTCATTTTGGAACTTCACTTGGTTATTTTTCTAACGTTCTTTATGATTTTGTCCATCTCGCAATAATATGAGTTAAGTTTTGTTATTATGTAAGGAAATAAATGTTTTATTTATTTTCCTTCATGATTCACTGGTGCTCTAGTTTGCACTTTCTATGTGTGCAGGTCCCAGAAGGTTCTTGTTTCACCATACGGTGGGTCGATTGCAAAGTGAAGAGGTAATTTCTTTTAGTAGGTTATGTGTCATCTTCTGCTTTCTGGTTGATATTCCTTGGAAATAACAGTATAACACCATCAAGAGAATTTTCCCCCCTTTTCAACTTGCGATTTTAACCCCCCATTGCCACCCCCCACCCCCACAACCTCGCCAGCCCTCTTCCCCTGCCCATTCGATTTCTCGCCCCACCACCGTGCCCCCACACCACCATCACTATGCGCACCACCTCCGGTGCTGTCGCCCTTCGCACACTAGGAACCCACCGACAACCCCACCGCAGAGCCCAACACGCCTCTTTCCTTCGCTCTCTTTTCGGCTTCGAATTGCTCTGCTTTGCTTCTCCCCTCTCCTGTTTGTTGCTCGCGTTGTGATGCTGTCGGCCTATTGTTCGTCGCCGCTGTCGGAGCTTAGTTCTCCCCCTTCCTTGCTATGCGTTTCTTCCCTAAAATCGAATGGGTGGGGGCCCTGCTGGGCGTCGTGGGGGTGGGGGTTGCGGAAGGTGGGGGGTGGGTGGGGGATGGGGGCAAGGATGGTGGGAGGGTGGGGGAGGGTGGTTAGGGGTAGGTTTAGGGTTATTGTTAGGGTTAGGGCTAAGGGTTGGGTTTAGGGTTAATAGTTAATTAAGTTGAAATCTAAAAAATTAGGGTTAATGACTATCAGCGGTTAACACCTTTAGTCATCAAGGTTATCTGAGTGTATTAGCTTGAAACTTAGGGATACCTCGTGTATTTTGAAAATTTGGGAGGTACAAGGTGAAAAAACCGTTATAAATATGTAATTTTTTTTTTATAAAAAATGCAGATTCCGGTCAAACAGGTCCAAAATCGAACCGGAATTTTTCCAGTCTGGTCTCAGTTCAAAAAAATTTCAGATTCCGATCCACCAGTCCAACCGGTTTCGGTCCTGGACCGGTGCACACCTCTCAGTCATGATCCTTGAGTTGATTTGGACTCAATATGAATAAACCGAATTATAGAAAAAAAATCTACTCCCTTCGCCCCGAATTGGTTCAAACACTTTTCTTTTTTATGTGTCTCATAATACTCCCTTCATTTCTATTTGTTCGTGCTTACTTATTGGATGTTTCATAATATTATTCCTATAGAGAATATTACATAATTTTGGCAACAAAAAGTAAGAAAGAAGTACCAAAAAGTAAGAGAAGGTGTAAAAAATGAAGAAAAGTTACCAAAGTGATGAAGTTTTGAAAAGTAAGAGATAGAGTCCAAAAATGTATTTTACCTTGGTCTCTTCCCATATTCTATATATGTTGAAAAAATAGGAAAGGAGGGAGTAGTTTGGAAACTATTTATTTTACGCCTCTCTTCAATCCCCTTTGGCCTACCACACACTCTCTCTCAACAAAAAACCTCTCTTCTTTAGTTAATTCCCCAACATCTCCTATCGTATGTAAGTTTTAAATAAAATGACATTTGATTGCCACTCAACAACTTATCTCTTAAATTTACGTGCCATGATAATTGACAAAAGCCCAATAGTTATGATTGTTACTAAAGATGGTGGCATCTAGTACCACATAATTCAAATAAACTAACGAAAATATAATTTTGGATCAATCTAGCTTATATTTTGTAGTGAATTTAGTCAAAAGTAAAATTAAGTTTACTTATTTAGTCACCTTATGTTTTTCCTGCATGAAATTTTGTGGAAACATTCTTGTTGACTTAGTCATGCTTAGGTTCTTTTGTATACTAATGGTAGTTAATTAGGTCTATATACGTTGACATATTTAATATGTGTAGAAATAAAGAATCAAATAACATACACTATACACATGCAATACTCACGGACGGGCCACACGCATGGAAACTTAGTTTACGCAGGGGACCCATATTTACTCTACAAATATGTGTAGGTCCTCGTAATTCGAGTGAGATTGTCATGGCGCAAAAGCAGATGGCCCACCCTACCCAAGAACGCTTATGTCATACGGGAACTCATATCTGTAAAGTATAAACAATTATGGTTTTGATATCCGGTAGGAATAATAAGAATCAAACTTCAGGTTGAACTCTCAGACCCATCAATCAAAATTAACTGGTTGTGTTTCATCAAAGGTAGGTTAGGTGTAGCGCTTACAAGGTTGTCAAGACTTAGTGTTTTCCTCACTTATTAGATTTAGGGGAAGAGCTTTACATGGACAAAGAAGTTTCCTCAAAAATTGTCTTAGGGTGGAAAGATAACCACAATGCTCGACTCTTGGAGATTTAAGGCCTTGTAGGTGTAGCTCTTTGTGAAAGGTTGGATTTTTTGGTTTACTTAGATCTAACTTTAAATTGGATGCAAATGAATTTTGTTGCAACTTCCAATTTTATGAGACAAGAAGATTATTCAAAGACTCACTTAAGGAAACCATCTATAGTCTATCCAATATCGGGTGATTTTGATTCTAAAATTTTAAGGTACAAAAAGACAGGATTTCTAGTAAAATTGAAAGGGACAAAAAGTAGGAAGTTGTAGTGAATTTGAAAGGGACAAGTTTTAGTAAATTAGCTCATTTCATGGTCTCTACTGTATTCTTTATGGTAAGTGGCATTATGAGTGAAATTGAGAGGTAAAAAATTTGGAGTTGCTTGAGAAAGGACAATCCTATATTCTTTTACAGTAATTATTGGATTACTTAATAGAAAGGAAAAATTGACAATAGGGGTCTGAATTTTGGGTGATAATTTGTAATAGGTCTAAACTATTGATTAACCTATGTAAGTCCCTACTTTAGGGGGTTTTAACTTTTAGCGGGCCCAAGTGATTTGAAATTGGCTTAATAGGTCATAACATGTAAAACATGGGTTACACGAGGAGGGTTAATTGAGGGAGAGAAGTAGGAAGTAAGTGAGATTTAAAAAAATTCACTTTAAAGTAAGGTGATCATGAGCCGGGCCGGGCTGGGCCAAAACTCAGGCCAAAAGTTTGTTCCCAAAGCCCGCTATTTCAGGCCAGATCGGGCCGGGCCCAAAAAATAGACTAAAAAGTCATTTTTGGCTTGCCCAAAGCCCGACCCAAAGCAAGGCCAAAAAGTTATGCCCAAAACCCGCCCAAAAATCGGGCCGGGCCGGACCGAGTGATTATCTCTAGTTTAAAGTCATTGAGGCCCACTAAAAGTTAAGACCTCATAAAGTAGAGATCTACACATGTTAATCGATATTTTAGACCTTTTAAAAATTATCACCCAAAGTTCAGACCACTATTGTCAACTTTTCCTATTAAAAAAAGTTTGAATAATTTGTTAGATTACCCTTTGATAATAAATGTGCTAGAAAGTTAGTTTAACAATTATCTCATTAAACTAAATGTAAGACTATGTTCTTCTCACCTAATTTTCACATATTTCAGAAAATTTAAGTTTAGGCCACTAAAGGCTACCCAAGATTAATCACAGCTACAATTAGCTCTAATAAGTTGGATAAGCTAAGTTTTAAGTTAAAAGCCAATGGAAGTTAAGTCCAAGTAAGTTTCTAGATACGGGAAAATCAAGTGAAGAGAACTCACCAAGTGTCCACTTTAATTGAAAGTTGATTTTGTGTTGCAAGACAGAAAGTCACTGCTAAACTATTAGAATTTAATGAATGAAAGAACATAAATGAGAGAGAGGAGAGAGATAGAACAGAATTGCGGAAGAGAAAGTAGAGGAGAATTGTACAGGGGAATGAGATTTTATTACTGATTTCTTGAATCATTACAAAAACAAGTTATTCAGTACTTATAGGCTAAGCCTCAATTGATTACAACAGAAACCCAGGAAACAAGGAAGTATAGTTCAGTTGTTTCAACTAATTTTCCCGCCAAAATCAGCTAACTGTTTTTGTCTATATTTTCAGCTTCTAACATACAGTGTTTTAACCTATAGCAAAATCAGGGTATTTGCTTTTAAAAGCTTCAGCATTCTCCAACAAGGCTTCACATTCTTCAGATGCATCCCAATGAACTAAGTACTAAGTACTGAGTAAGGGCCCTATTCTGATGCTTTGCAAACCTCCTATACAGAATAGCCCTCGGCTCTATGACTGTTGAATCATGCTGGCCTTGAAACCAAGGTGGAATATGCACCGGCAAAGTGCCATGGATTTTCTTTAACTGAGATACATGGAAGACATCATTGGAAAGTTCCAAATGCTTGTGAGCTAATTTCTGATTTATTCTGAGCTTGACAGATTGTTGTATGTTAGCTTGTAACTTGAGCTAGACCCACTCCCCAACTTGAAATTCTCTATCTGATCTATGCTTGTCTTGTCAGATTGTATTTTCATTCTAGATTGAGCTCTAGACAAGTAAAACTTCAAATCATATGTCATAGCTTTTCTCTTAACTAAAGCTATGTCTCTAACCTCATTGATAAACTCACCAGCTAAATAAGGAAGGTGTAAAGGATGTTAGTTATAGACTACCACATATTGTGTCAACTGAATACTGGAGTGAAAATGGGTGTTGTACCATCACCTCAGCCAAAGGGAGTCAGAAACGCCAAACCTTAGGATTCTCCCCCCACACCCCTACGGCCTACCTCCTTTATCACTGAGCGGTCATATAGGGGCCTTAGCTGGTGATTCAGGAATTTGGTTATTGTAGGTTGGTCTGGTCTATTGCTCTTTCCTTGTGCTTATTTTGCCTTAGGAGGAGCCCTTTACCACCTCACTTTCACCATCTGTTTCAGGGTGATACGTAGATGGCATGTTGAACTCAGTGCCATAAATGGAAAAGAGAGCCTTCCAAAACTTGCTAAGAAATAATGGATACCTGTGTGACTGACTATACTCCTCGGCCACCCATGCAGTTTAAACTTAAAACACATTGTCTAGGTATGCTTGTGCTACTTGTAGTGCAGAAAGATGATGAGACAAGGCCATGAAATGAGCATGTTTGCTAAGTCTATACACTACTACAAAGATCGCACTTTTACCATTGGAACTAGGTAAAGTAGTTATAAAGTCCATGGAAATATCATATCAAACTTCTTCATGTAGTGGTTTTAACTTTAAGAGTCCAGGATCAGCAGCATTATCATACTTAGAAGCTTGGCAAACTTGGCATTCTCTGACAGTTAAGTCTCTACCAGAATCCCCCCCATCAGTAATTTAGTCTCATAGAGGAGTCTGGTCCAACCAAAATTTCCCCTTTCGTTATAAGCAACCTCGATTTCAACTGCAATAGTCTGGAGATTATGGAGTTCCTCAATAATGGCCACCGAATTGTAATCCAGATGATAGCTCTGCTTTATTTGAACTATGAATCGGTGGAGATTACAGAAATGGCCAACAACATCTCAGAACCTCGTACTCTAGATAATGCATACGGACTTAGATATTCTTGACCACTTTTGTACAGGATCTCGTAGTCAAACCCCATCAATCTACACAACCAAAATTGTTGAAATGGTGTCGAAATCTTCTGTCGTAACAGCCGTTTCAAGCTCTTCTGATTTGTCCCAATGAAATATGGTTGCCTGCTCCCACTTTTAAATTGCAAGAGCAATAGCTAGGAGTTCTTTCTCATAGACTAGACCCAGAGACTTACTAATATAAGTTAAAGGGTGGCCTTCCTACATCAACTAACACAAAGTGCAGCTTTAAGCTGCTCAAAAGCCACTTGAGCCATGTCTTACAAACTTCCTGTGATACCCAGTCAGGCTAAGAGAACTCAACTCTTTAACTGAAGTGAGTAGGCAATTTTGTCATATCTTCAATTTTCCGCTGATCAGTTTCCACCTCTCTTCCACAGACAAAATGGCTGGATATTTCACCTTATCTTTGGCAATGGAATAATTGCTTTCCTAGTAAACATCTGATTTGCCCTCATCAGCTCAAAAACGTTCTCGAACCTTCTCCAACCAATGTTCTTGTAAAGCACACATCTTCTTAGCAAGGATTTGAAAACCTTATTCATGCAGCTTTGAAAATAGGTAGGAGCATTGGTTAAGTCAAAAGGCATAACCTAAAACTTAAAATTCCCTGTATGGGTTTTGAAGGCTGGTTTGGAGACATCATCTGAATGCACCCTAAGCTGATGATAACCTCCTCTAAGGTCCAGGCCTGCTAGCTCATCAATCAACTCTTCTACAGTTCTACCACAGGAATAGGTATCTTGTCTTTCACCTGTCTTCCTATCGAGTTCCCTATTTGTCTACACATAATTTCCAAGTGCCATCCTTCTTGCCTACCAACACTACAGCAAAAGGGCTACTGCTGTTCTGAGTAATTCCCCTACAAGTTGCTCATGACATCTCTATGCTTCAGTAATGGACTCGAATCACAAACAAACCAAGCTCACAGCCAAAACAAGGAATCAGCGAAATAGAAGCAAAACGAAGAACAGAGAAATATTTAATCCAGATATTTTAGGATAGTAGTATAGAGGCAAAACAGAGTTTTACACGATATTGGTGAGCATTCGAGAGGCTCCCACTCTCCCAAGCACCTTTCCTTCAACTTTCTAAATTATTCTGCTCCACCCTTCGCTATATATACAACTTTCTCTCACCTCATAACCAACTCTGACAAGTACTCCATTGTTTCGGCAAAATATTCCCCACTACCCCTTTTAGTAATTACTTCCCCAATTTACCCCTTTTTGTTGCACCTAGCAGATGTCAGCAGTGGTTTGGTGGGTTGGGGTGTTACATGGGTAGCTATAAGGTCTGATACTCACTGGGGTTGCATCTCTCTTTAAAGGTATTCAGTGACCAAATATGCAACACATCAAGATGTGGTAAGGCCTCCAATAGTGGTGACATATGCAAGGTGTGGTAAAAAGAAGAAAGCGGGTGAGAATGTGGAGAATAACAGAATTTCAGAGGATAATCTGTTAGTGATCATTGTTTATATAAAGAATTGGTCTATATATAGAGAGAGAGTTTCATTCAGAAAATTGTTGAGTTAAATCAAGTTATTAGGGAGAGTCGTGGCCTCTCGAATGCTATGCTTATCTTGTAATCATTCAGTTTCCTTCAATCAAACACTTCTCTCTCTTCTTGCTGAATCATTATTTTCATTACTCTGCATTCCTGTTTCGTTGTTGTTAGCTTGTGTTAAATGAGCAGATCCAATTCATTACAAAATACACCTCTTTGGGGTGGTAAGACCACAGCAAAACATCATGATACTTCTTTAGCTGGAAAACTGACTGAATTACTCTCTTGGTCTACACTCTACACTAACAGAGGAAAGTTCCACCAGAGGCACGAAACACAAATGTGCTGCATTCTCCATCAACTTTTTATTAGGATCACCTGCCACCACCTTCAGCTTCTTTGGTCTACACTAACAGGGGAAAACTGTTGGTGATCCAACTCAAACTGCATGAACAGTTCTTTAAAATCCCACTTGATCTGGCCTAGATTACTTAACCACTGTACCCCTAGCACCATATCACAATCTCACGAAGAGATTAACATCACCTCAGCAGCAAATTCTCTCCTATTCATCCACCCTATTGAACTCCTTATGACTGTGCTGACAAGCAATATGATTTTCATGAGCCACAGTGACGGATTGAGGGCTAAATAGACTCAATCTCACACCCAACTTCCTAGCCAAAGATAAATCCAAGAAGTTGTGAGTACTTCTTGAATCAATCATAATATAAAGTGGCTTATCATTCACCAGTCCCACCACTTTTCATTGTATGAAAGCTCCAGATAGAGCATTAATTGAAATGCAAGGCTCATCCCACTTAATCCTCCTCACTGTCCTCTTCTGTATTACTAATCTCACAGGAACTTCAACACTAAACAACTGAGGTTCTTTAAACTTACATTTGCGATTTCTATCATATTTTTCTATCACAATAGTGACATAATCTGTTTGCTATATTTTCACCTCTAATATCAGCAGGGATGTAAGTTAAAGGTCTTGGTTGAAATTTGTTATAGCTTGGGAAGGCTTAGTTTCTGATGCTGGTGATAATAAGGGTGGTTTATTTGCATTTGGGTTTTGGTTATAACTTATAAGGGACAGTTTGTAATGGTTTAGGAGAAGGTTAGGACAAAGAAGAAGAAGAAAATTTAGACATGGTTTTCACAGAACAAGCAAGTAGCTAAGTAACTACTACTCCTGCAGTCTTGCATATCTCACAGCCTCAGAAATGGTTGTGGGATCAAAGGCCCTTACAAAAGGCTTAATGGTAGGTTTTGTCGAACACATAGTCATCAAGTAACACATGACCATGTGGCAACAAAATAGCTCTCAAATGTTCAAAATTCATCAAACATCGATGTGATCCTCCAAAACATCAACCTAAACCAGTTTATCGAGGTGCTTAACTGCATTGAGTCCCATATTATCTTTGAATATTGCAGTCAAATCAATGATTAAATTATCCTAATCAACGTTTTTCGTAACAGTAAGATAACTAGAAACCCATGTTTCAGCTTTATCAATCTTGTAGCTAAGTCCACTCTATACTCATTAGCAATCTTGCACAAAGAGAACTATCTACTGCACTTCTTAATCCAAACTCTAGGATTTGTGTCATCAAATGAAAGGGTATTGCAATTTAAGTATCATACCTTGAGGTATGTGGAATTGACCTCATTATTGCAAATACGCTGAGATTATGAACAACTACCTCCCTTCTTAGTCTCCTTCTCCATTTGCATATTGGTAGCTTGCTCCTCGAGTTTTTTCTCCAGCATCTTAACTTGCTCCTTCATGTTTGAGAATTTCTTGGAGATCGCCTTAGAAATGGGTGCCATAATGTTGAATCAACTAACAAAGAACTCAAAAAATTTCACTATAAGTTTTTCTCTGATTTCACTCAGACACTCTAACAAAGTAATAAACAGCTTGAGTGCTTGTTTCTAGTTTCTATTTTGTGAATAATGGAGTTCTACTCATGGTGTCAAACAAGGCCGCATCGTAAAGGTTTTCAAATCTACCGAACCGATATTACTCGCATCGTAAAGGTGTAAAAAAACCGCATTTTAGGGGGGTTTTAGGGATATTTCATGGTTTAAGCCGATATTCAGCGATACGACAACCGCGTCATCCTCGTTCCCGCGTCACCGTTACCGCAACTCTGAGCAAAACCATATTTTCGAACTATGGTTATACTGTAGAAAGAAAAAGAAAGAAAGGTTGAGCAAGCAGCGTTTAGCTCTGATACAAAGTTGCAGGACACAAAGTCACTGCTAAGAATGTTAGAATTTTAATGAATGAAAGAGGAGAAGTGAGAGAGGAGAGAGATAGAACCGAATTTCATGAGAGAGAACTAGAGAAGAACTGTAGAGAGGAATGAGATTTTATTACTGATTTTTTGAATCATTACAAAAGTTGTTCAGTATAAAGGCTAAGCCTCAACGGATTATAACAGAAACCAGGAAACAAGGAAGTATAGCTAAGCTGTTTTAACTAATTTTACCGCCAAAAACAGCTAACTCTTTTTTCTATATTTTCAGCTTCTAACATTTTAAGTATTTTATCCTTTGGGGATTACGGTGCCCCCAATATTGGCGAAATTGTAATGCAGAAATTATACAACGTTATTGATACATAAGAAAAATAAGGGCTCGTTTCTTCACCTTTCCTATTTTTTTTTTCTTCCTAAAAAAGCTTCAAGGATTAGCAAGTAAAAGTCAGATTTAAAATACAAGGTGAAATTGGGCTGATATGGTCCAATCTAACTTTCATTTTTATGTCTTTTAATTTGAAAGCAGATACTTTGTCAGGTTTACCGTTTTGTCTAGGAGAAGCTTTGTGGATCCAATGATTTTTCTGTATAAACATGCAGGCACAGTTTGTCAGAGCTGAGAAAAGTGTGAAGATGCTGGAACTTTCTGTTGATTTGATGAAGAAGGAGAGCAGGAAACTGCTTGAAAGGGCATCTCTTGCGGAAAAGGAGATGATAAATGGCCAGACTGATCTTATGTAACTGTTAATGTATATAAGTATATTTACCTCCTATGCAGCCATTAAAATACCGCTTTCTCATATAGAAAGTCTTTGTAGGAATGCGGGTAAACATATTCGGCACCTAGCCAAGTCAGTGGATCAGGTCGAAAATCAAGCAGCAGGTACATATTCTCTGCATTTCCTAGTATTACTTCCAAGTTTGTTGTATGTGTAATTTTCGTTGGAAAATAGCAGTCTTTGGTTGTACGAAACTCTAAGCAATCAAGTTAGTAATTTTAAAACTTAGAATCATGTTTCCTAAAATTTGGCTGTGGTAATAATTTCGAACTTTCTTCTTCTTAGCTTGATAATATATCAAGTTGTTGTTAGAACATGTCAAATATGTTCTTTGAAAATATACTAATGCATAAAATATAGTTTGTTCTTTTTGACTTGCAACACATTTAATTTTCAGAAGTATCAAAAGACATTCAACATCACTTTATCTGACTTTTCTTTTATTGTTAATTTCTTCTTCATCACATGGCCCATATATTTTTCACATCTCTTTCACTCTAGTCATACCGCATTGACTTCCTGAAAACTTGTGCATCCCCCTGTTGCTCAGAGAAAGTATTTTACTAGGATACACATATCGCCGTGTCTGAGCGGTTTGCACTAGATTTTAAGACAGTCATATGTCCATACCTGGCAGGGAGACATTGCAACTCACCATGGTCTCTCTTTTTACTTCTTTTTGTTTTTATTCCCCCCCCCCCCAGATTTAGTGGATCTGCTGCGAGAGATACCAGGCAGGGAGGCATTACAACTTCGAGCGCAGGCAAGTCTATAAGTTTTGCCTTTGAATATAACTATGCTCTATATTTGGTGCTTCAAAATAATTGCCTAACGTAATTCCTTGTGATCACCCTCACCTCGTTTTGGAAAGTCTCAATTAAATATTTCTTTCAGTATCTTGATTTCTTAACACTAGCTATCTTTAGAAGTGTTATCCTAAAAATTTGTGTCAATTAGGATGGAGCCATTCTTTAATGTTGTGTGTTGCAATATTATATATATTCCACCTGAAGTTTTTACTAGTGAGTCGTGGCCTGTGGGAAAGTGAGTTATTTATTGAAATTTTGGTTTTGTTTGGAACTTTGGGACTATTCGTCATTGATTTTTGTCTTTAATTTTTTGAAAACTAAAATTAGAAACATGTAAATAGAAAAAGAAAAAGTAGATTTGTATTTTTGTTGTGAGTGCAAAAGTATGAATACGGTTAATATAAAGTTCATTCTGACTTAGATACACACTTTAAGTCTATTAGAGAGAGTGTATAAAGTTTAGGGGGCATTTGGTTTGGGGTTTTGAGGAATGGGTTAAGGGATCAAAATCAATTAGGTTGATTCCCTTGTTGTTTGTCAACACATTTTAATGATTCCTTTTATCCTCTCCTTTCCCCCAAAGTACCCTACTTTCATTACCTATCCACCCCCAAGGTTTCACTTACCCTTCCCCTCTACCTCATGGTCGCCTTGACCAAAAATTGACCACCACTAGAACCGCCACCCAACCACCGACCCACTACTCTAGGATCCACCACCACGCCGCACGGAAACCACCACGACACCAGCTCATCCACATAACCCATCCCGCAAGGCACTACCACCCAAACAAGGGGGCTGGTGGCACGGTAAGGCAAGGGGGCGGCGATGTGGTGGTGAAGAGAGAAAAGGAGAATATAGCGGAGCTATGGTGAAGAGAGGAAGATGGATTATCTACCCAAACAACATTTTTAATTGAAGGGTTTTGCTTTCCGCTCCCCTTGTTTCTCTTTCTTAAACCCTTTCCCTTTCCCCTCCATAAACCAAACGCCCCGTTATCATACTCCCTCCGCTTCTTTAAGTTCTTGGTTTTTCCCTTTAGGGTGTTTTAGAAAGTTCTTTCCATACATAATATTACCTTAGTTGGACAGAAAAAGTAAGAGAAACGTACTAGAAAGTTGGAGAGAAATTCCAAAAACTAAGATAGATATTACCAAAAGTGTGTTTTTTTAGTGTCTCCCCACATTCCCTATATAAAAGTTCAAGAAATGAAGGGAGCAGTTTAAAGGAGATAGAGAGGAAAGAAAAGAGAGTGGGCCAAGTATGAGTATATCATATATCTTTTGCCATAATATGAATAAAGTAAAGGGAGAAGTTCTATATGGAACAAACTGAAGCAGAAAGTGAGTAGTTCTTCATGGAACATAGCTGAGTAACTTTAAAATTTAAAATTAAAATTGGGAAATTGATAGTGTTGCAGGAGACAAGCTATGTTCCTTTTAGCAATATCTTTTTTAGCACCAAAATGGAACTTTGCGAGTAATCAACTTCACCATTTGACAAAAAATTCGCGATAATGCCATTCTCGGCAATCAAACCTTCAATGACTTCTTCTGCATTGAGAAACTTGTTCTTGGCTACTGCTGAACTTATTATGAAACTCTAATACAATCACGTAATCAGCTACTTCATCATATATCGCAACAAAAACCACTATGGTTTCATTCATGTATCCAGAGTAATGATTCATCACATTATTCACATAATCTTATATTCCAACTATGAAAAGATTCACTCTCCAAAAGTTTTTCGAATGATTTTATAACCTTTTGTATGCTGAGCAGCTTGAAGTTGTCTTGCTGCAGATGGTTGTGAAATCATCAAGCCCCATCCTGCAACGAGCTAAAATGAATCTATTCAAGATTCTGGTTCTCCAGAACTTTAAAACCTACTGGAAAATTCCTCAAAAATTCAATTTCTCAAAAACTTTCTTGTTTTTGAATTTTTGGCGGAAACTGGACTCACAAAAGAACGTCTCTGATACCGTTGTTGTAGGAAACAAGCTTGCTGACACTGTTGATAGAAAGATATGAAGAGAGTAGATGAATAAGAGGAGAGAGGAGAGAAGAGAAGAGAGAATTTCTAGAGAGAGAACAGAATTGAGAGAGGAAGAATTGTTTAATTCTTGAATGAATATGACATATTACAACTACAACTTTTATAAGAACTTAACAAAGCTTATCACAAGAAACTCACTAACAACTTTAATTAACTATGGTGATATTGAATTGATTCTAACTACTAGAAGTGGCGGATCCAGAGTGGGTTCAGTGGGTTCAACTGAACCCACAAGGATCCGGAGTACAACTGGGCAAATACTGGAACATAATGAATGATTATATATTAAACACACATATTATTTCACTGGACAACAATGTGTCTTAACGGTAAAGTATGCGTGCTTCTTTTTAAGCCCTTGAACACAAGGTCGCAGGTTCTACTCCTCTAGGTGTTTTTTTTTTTTTTTTTTCACTTTTCCTTAATCTTTTATTACTACATGTCTACAATTTATCTTTTAGTATATCTTTGTCTTCTATTTCGTTTTTTTAGTCCTTCCTTTATTAATTAAATCTCCTTTATATCTGTAAATATCACCCTACCACCAAGTATTATACATTAAAAGGTATTGTATCTTAGGCTATTTTTCATTTCCTTTCCATATTTTTATTTCTTAAGCAATCAATTAATCATGCATTAAGTGAAAGTAGTCACTGAAAATTCACTATGTTAATTACTTGATTCATTACTCATATATTTATGTGATATGCAATGCGAAATATGTTAAAAGGAGAAGGATTAAAAGTATATATATTTATAAAGAAATTTATATGTGCATTTTATAAACTAAATATGCAAATATTAATATACAAAGCTCATTATCACCCAAATTAAAATACAAAGTGCGTATTAGTGATGATTTGTTGTTAGTTAGTCATTTTAGATTTCATATTTTGTGCTAGTTTCTAATATTTCTTATATTTTTTCATTGTTCATATCATAGATATATAATTACTTTCAACATTGAGTTGATAGTTGGGTTTAATGTAAACTACCTTAGTAATTAATACTCGATCTGTAGTCCGTTTTATAATTCTGTATTTATTTTATAGGATAATGATAGTCTCTTGTACAAATATTTATTTTGTTATCTTTTGTAGTGATGTAATTAAGAATGAAATATCCACTAAGTACAATTGTTAAAAGTTATCCTTTCCATTTTAAAAAATATAACTCTTGATATTAAAATGTGTAGAATTATGTTCGAACAACTCCGAACCCATGTGGCTCAATTCCTGGATCCGTCACTTACTACTAGAGTTTTAATATTATTCCTTGTCTTCTAAATTGGCGCGAGATTGTTATTACAAATGATTGGAGAAATAATGAATTGTGCTATATTATCTGGCTCCTTTTATTTGGAACTCAGTTATACGTTTTTTGCATATATTCAGAATCATGCTTGTTTTGTTTGGAACTCAATTATTAATGAGTGTTGCATATTATTCATATTTCTTCCGTTGACCAGGTGGCTTCAGTAGCTTCACTTCTTAAGCAGCAACGAACTGGTCTGGCAAAAAGGAAGATCAAATTAACGGAAATGGGAGTTCCAGTTTAACGAATTATGAGCTGACAGCTAATGACAGTTGTATCATGCAAATTGTAAGATGTTTCAGGTTCCTAATAGCTACCGATAAATGTCAAGAAACAGCAACTACTGGTTCTATCACAAGTCCCCTTTTTTCCTTTTTTTTTAGGTGCTGACAACAATAAGATATCAAAGTTCAGTACCAAACTAACATATGTTAGTTTTGAGTACCCAAATTAGAACTTTTTAAAGTTCAGTACTCAAACTGAAACAAAAGTAAAGTTCAGTACCATATTGTGTACTTAACTGGTTTTTTGGAGGTACTTTTATATATTCATTTGGTGTTATAATTATTGTTGTAATATAAGGTAGTCTCACTTAAGACTATAGTGCCAAAATCAACAATTCAAAATAAACTAAAAAAAATAAGATCTACTTTATAATCTATCAAACGAGTCTTATTTGGAGAAGTTGTACTCTCGTACTAGTGTGTCCTAAAGAAGTAAAGTAGTGTGCTGCATTATTGGCTTTTGTGGTATACAATATTGGTATTAGATGATTGCAACAAATGGAGATACAAGCTAGAGAAGAAAAGTAGTGTGCTGCATTATATGGTGTTAGATTATTGATTGCAGCAAATGAAGATACAAGCTAGAAAAGAAAAGTAGTGTGCTGCATTATATGGTGTTAGATGATTGATTGCAACAAATAAAGATACAAGTTCATGAATGCCATTCAACTAGTGGGGTATTAGAATGTTGAAATTGTATCCAGATGAGTGAAGACATTTTCAATTGAAGCCCATCATTGAAAGCAATACTTCTTATCAAAGGGGAGAGTGTGATATCGAGATTATAAGTTGAAGCTATGTAGAAGAATATTTGTGACAATTGAATGATTTTAAAAGGAACCACCAAATTTAATTTGATAATAAATGGGTTAAAGGTGCTGACAACATTAACGATATGAGTTTTTAGGAATATTTTTAGTGTTGCTAGACATCATAATATTCATTTAGAATGCATTATCTTATGATCAAAATTCATTAGAGGTACTTTAAGTGATGATATTTTCCTTATCCTTTTCTTTTAAAAACTTTATGGAGCCACCCCTACTATCGGTGTAGGTAGGCGAATTGATTTACTCGAGGTTTTAACGTGATACATTTACTTACCATTAATAAAGTTGTTAGTAGTATATTTGTATATGTAGTTTGAATTATAAAGATTTGTAAGTAGCAAGTCCATCAAGGAAGGAGTCGCAGGAGTAGTGATTTGGGAAACAAATAACTCCTGAAAAAAATCTGGAGCAATAGGGAGGGGAAAATGAGAAAAGTGAGGTGAGGTAAGGTAAATAGTGAAGTAGACAAAGGGGAAGCGTAAAAAACGTAATGTTGTTAGGGTGTGAGTGTGCGAGTGCGAGTGCGAGTGCGAGGGGAGGAGTTAAAAACAGGAATAAGGAGGGTGGGAGAGTGGGTCAAATCTTGCGGGAGGCCCGAAACCCTAACTTCTATAGTCTTTTTTTTATTATTCTTCTTCATCTTCATCTTCATCTTCATCTTCATATTCGTCTTCTTCCCTTTCACAAGCCAATTAACTCCATCTTCAACTTGTTCGGATCTGCAGCCGCCGGTTGAGATTTGTTTTTGTATTGTAGTTACTCTTAGGCTAGAGTGATTCAGTGAGTGAGTCGGGGATTGATTGATTGATTGATTTGACTGATTTGATTGATTGATTGACTGATTGATTGATTGCTTGCTTGGAGATGGAGAATAACTCGGGGGGAAACGACGTGGAGCTTCTGTGCAAGACACTTCAGGTAGAACACAAGCTATTTTACTTCGATCTCAAGGAGAATCCAAGGGGTCGATACCTTAAGATTTCTGAGAAGACCTCTGCTACTAGATCTACCATTATAGTTCCTTCAAATGGAATTCCTTACTTTTTGGAACTTTTCAATTACTATGTTAATTCAGACGACCAAGATATTTTTAGTAAGGAGTTGCAGCTTGATGCTAAAGTAAGCTTTCCTTTTCTTCTCTCTACTTAGACCAATACTTACTTACTAGTTAACTACTCCTATACTACCTAGCCCAGAAATGATCGCTTTGTCTTCCCAGGTCTTTTACTTTGATGTTGGCGAGAATCGAAGGGGCCGCTTTTTGAAGGTACCCTTTAACTTAAGAATTGCAAATTTATTCTCATATCTTATGCTCTAGTCAGTACTCAGTAATAATGTTGTCATAACTAGCGCATGCATACAGCATATTAAACCCAATAAACCCTTTTAACTTCCATATCTTTCATGTTCTAGTCACTTTAAGAATTAACTAGAGCATCATCAATGCTTGCCTTTCCTGTTAGTAACTAGAAGCTAAGCCCAGTGGAACTTTTTATCGTTTTTAATGCATGTAATCTTCTCTTCAGAAATAGGCAATCACGGTGTAGTCTCAGGGTGTTGTGGATGCAAATCCGCTTTTGCTTGATGTGCTTAGCAAGCGTTTCTATTAAACTAGATTTTTCTTTTAGATGACTTGCATTTTGTTTGGTTTTGAAAGATGACTTGCAAAGGAATCAACTAGAAGGAATAAAAAAGGGGAAGTAGAGTTTCTCAAGTTTGGTTTTATTGCAAGGAAATTATAGGTTTCTATTGTGCGATTTAACCAAATGGCGAGGAATCGAAAGTCGAATGAGGGAATGTATGCTATCAACTTTCTATCCATCCAAATTCCACCGGTCTGGGAGGAAACACAAGCGAGAATGTTATAAAGATGTCTTTCGTGTCACTACTGTTCCTTTCCTACCAATTCATGTGTTATTAACGAAAACCTAACTAGAAACTGCAAGTGTTTTGGCAGTAAGGTTAAGATTTATTATTGCAGGTATCTGAAGCGTCCATGAGTAGAAACCGTAGTACTATCATCATTCCTGCTGGAAGCACTAGAGATGAAGGGTGGGCTGCATTCCGTAACATCTTGGCTGAAATTAATGAAGCTCTAAGCCTCTTCAACATGTCCAATCAGGTTTCTTTGTTAATAAATATTCTCTTTGCACTGTTGAGTTTTTTTATGCTCTTTTGCTTATTCTATTTGTCTGACAACAACAGCAAAATTCTGAAGCTTCAGAACGTATTGTTGGTCTCTCTGATGATGTTGGTGCTGGCTTTATTGCTGGCCACAGCACTCAATCTATTACACCTCCAACTGAACTAGCTTTGGACAGGTCGGCTGAGCTCCCTGCTCAGGATGACATTAGTGGCAACTCGGGAACCTCTAAAGTTATTAGAGTTGACCAGAAGAGGTTTTTCTTTGACCTCGGTAGCAACAATAGAGGGCACTTTTTGAGGATATCTGAGGTATCATACAACTTTGTTTTTTTCTGTCATATGTCATGTATTTTCCTTTGAACCTTGGTAATTGGGCACGAAAATACAGGTAGCCGGTCCTGATCGTTCATCTATCATTCTTCCATTGTCTGGACTAAAACAATTTTATGAAATGGTGGCACATTTTGTGGAGATAAGTAAAGACAAAATTGAAGGAATGGCAAGTGCAAACGTCCGAACGGTGGATCCTCCTCAAAGATAACTGCTCTATGTCTCAGGAGTCTGTAATTGTCAATGCTCTTTAGCATTCTTGATTGCAACTAGTGATCAAGTAGTGGTGACTGCATTCGTATTCAGTTGTCTTGTTTACATTTATGTCTGTTGCATTTGACCCTGACAATAATATTTGGGTGACTGCTGCACGATGCGAGCTTTCATTGGCTGAGGTATATTCATATTCGGAATAACAAAAATGTTTGTGATAATAAGGGTTTGATAAATTGTGGCCTCGTTTGGAACCCCCTTCATTTGACTTTCGCTTTTTGAACTAGTAAAATTCTAGTACCTCAGAGGCTCATGTCTTTCCTGTGACTCAGTGAATAAATAGTGATGGTGTATGATGCTTTTCGTAACTTTTTGACAATACGTGTAATTCATTATTGACTAATTATATCACGAAAATTAGGTAATTCTTTCCTCAAGACGTTTTAAAGTTATTTAACTAAAGAAATCGACCATCCAAATTCTGATGGATGTGTCAAATGGAAAAACGCTGAATGAGGTGATGCAAAATCAGATTAGAAAGTACCTTTAAAAACTTTGAGATTTGCTGAGAAGTGAGAGGCAGTTAAGAACCTTTGAGATTAGCTGTGAACTGGACAAGAGTTGCCTACTGACCAATTTGCCAAAGTGAGACCTTTCATAAAAAACCAATTCAAGTAATTTGGCAAAACATTCAATCAAGAAACTGACAACACTTTCCAACATTACTAAGCAAAATTAAGCTTTCTGCTGCAAGAAACAAAAACTACTTCTGCCATCTGATGGCTATAAGAATTTTGGACATTCGGTTAAAAAATGTTATTTGTAGAAAAATGTGGAGCTATAGGCACGTTATTTAGATTAGAGGTTTCAGTTCCTGTGTAAATAATGAGCATATAAGCCTTTGTAAATAATGTACAAATTTGTCAATGTAGACGCGGTTACATTAGTAATTAGGTATATTGTACATCTCACATTGATTGAGATTTGTACATCAGACAAACAGAAAGAGAAGTTGACAGACAATTTAACCACTTATTATTAACAAATTCAGCAGCTGTACAGAAGTTCTACATCTTGTTATATTACAACAATACCTGTATATTTCTAAGAAACTCATATATCACCTGGAAGTTAACTCCTTAAATACATGATACAACATAGTTAGGCCTTCAGAATTCGGAGAGGTATTGGCCTTCAGAAGATCCCTGTATAAACTTAGTATTTCACAGTAGACTTGATTGCATCCACTACCTGTGACATTAACATGCCCATTAGCATTACTTTTTAATGAGTCTTGGATGGTCATATTTTGTATAACCATGATATTCTAATGGTTCCAACTGATACTAGACAGACTTTTTAAAATTAAAAACTCATTTTAGACCAATAGATTTTCCATGGTAATAATTACTATGATCACCAAAGAATTTTCATACAAACCTCAATCTGAATAACTCAATTATTATTAAGGTAGCCTGACATAAATTGTCTGTACTGATCATCTCAATCAATAATCATTTCAACATGTTTAATCAACATACAAATCATCAACTCAATACAATTACATATACTCTTATATTTTCATTTTAATTTCTAGATTTGTCATTTTCGAATGAACCAAATATAGAATAGACCAAACAATGCATTAAAGCAATAAATTGTACAATAAACAGACCGTGTCTGATATTGTGTTAAAAAAAACCATTCACCCCAATTAATAATTGGGTCGTAATGGATTAACCTACTTAACTAAATCGATCAAAAACTTGATTCAATCCTCCAAACTCTATGTAAGGTCAGGGGATTTATAAAGTCTCATTTCCATTGTTGCAACTCCTTGCTATCCACAACTGCTAACACCCACCACCTGTAACATCCCCCTCCACAACCATCTATCTTTCACTCTCACCACTGCTCATGTCGGCTGGAAAATATTCATAAATCTAAAAAAATATCACCACCAAATCCTCCCCCCTTACTTTTCCCCATCACCATCCATGACTGTCACCGGCCACTAACTGAGTTTTGTGGTGGTCGAAAAATGAGGTAGGAGATGATGGCTTCTCGGCAAAAATAGTCACTGACCACTAACGACAACTTAGCATGGTTGAGTGATGAAGGGGAAGATGGTGTCTGCTTGCTTGAGAGGTTGAGGATTGGTGGTGGGTCGCGAGGGAGGGGGGGAGTTGAGATGGAGATTAAGTGTGGGGAGAGGAGAGATATTATCAACCCTTGATTTGTCTTGGATGCATCTTTAGCCATTTGATTGAAACTCTACGTAGTGGACTTCTGAATAAACTTCACTAGATCTTTACCCAGGGTTCAGTGTCAAGTGACACCTTTTGCCAGCTCTAGCAAGAACAAAAAGCAAAAGTCAACCCCTGTACCCAGCTTCTGAAGCATTAATGTCAGATTGCCAATAAGGACTATTTGGTTAAAGGGTTTCTAGAAAAGGAATCCATTGGCACGCATTCAGATGAGTTTTTATTATTATTTTAATTCCCTATCCGCATGATTCCAGAGGTTACCCCAGATTCCTCCCTTGATTGTCCACTACTCCCAAGTCCCAAGGGTTTCAATTTTCTTGAACTCCTTTACATCCATCCGACCACCCACCTACGTGGCTACAACACTGGTTACACCAACCATCACCAACTATACCATCGGCAACACCGATCCTTGCCACCATATACACAACCAGAAGCATCATCACCACTTCCGCCACTTGCCGGCATCACAAAATACCACAAACCTCCCTAATTCTAAGCCATTTGTCAACAATCAATCACCCGCTATGTTCACAAACCCTCACCGCTATAAACCCTTAAATTCCGACCCTACTTTAGAACGACCTTGTCCAACTTTGGCCTCAACCCCAACCGTCTAATCCCCTAATACCAAAGCTGAACAAGCACGAAAAAACCAGTGACTCTTTTACTCCCAACCTTACCACCACCTACCACTCAACACCCTCGGAGAAAGAGAGTGGGAGATATCACTGAAAGAGTTAGCTGAAATGAATGGCGGTTACAGATGGTCACCATCGACCACCAAAAGTCTTTTTGTCCCGCCGGTGGGATGGGACTGTAAATATGGAGCCACGGAAGTGGGGAGCTGTGAGGTGGTCATAAATCTCCAAAGTGGTCATGGTTGTAGATAGACTGGCAGAGCTGCTGAGATATGCAGAACTGGTGGTGTGTTAGGGAGAGACGAGACACGAGAGTATATTTTCTTTCCTGTCCTTTCCTTTATCTTTCTTGTTCCCTTCTCTTTTCCCCACCTACTAAACAAACGACCCTAAAATGAATTACTAGGATCTACGTCTTCAAATTCAATCTATGTATACAGTATAGTCTCTAACTCAAAATGAATACTCTCAGTAGATGCATGTTACTTTTTATGGCAGTGGGATAACATATGAGTTTGAATGTTAGTAAAATAAGAGAAGTGGCTAACCTTTTGCATCATATAAAAAATGACGTTATAGACCAAAAACAAAAGTCTATAAGTAAATTCATTTTGTGCATGTAAATTGTCCAAAGGTGGGGAGGGGAGTACAGCTGATAATTTTGGTATGGAGTGCTCTAGCATGGGAGGGGAAGCCGGGAAGGTCATTCAGAAAAAGAGCATACCCAAACGGTAAGAATGGAGAGTTGTGGTTTTGGTTTTCGAAATTTGAACTCGTTTAAGTCACCTAGGAAAGAAGGGAGAAGTATCAAAGAGCTAAATGAGGGTGAGGGAGTACGAACTTTGTAATGCTGTCAACTTCTCTAAGTTTTCATAATGCTGTCAACTTCTCTGAGATTTCATAAGTTTGGGTCCTCTTCGCATCCATATGATCATACCTAATAAACCCTAGCTAGACTTAACACCACACCTCGTCAACAATGTGCTAGTACCTTAAGATCACATAGGTCCACGCTGATGTCACTAATCACGAGGCTTTCGTTCCCATATACGAAAAGGAAGGAAGAAAGAAACCAAAAACTTAACAATAAAGTGAGTATAAAGTAAATTGCCAAATACCGATTCACTCAGTTGTAACAAATCAGGTGAAAAAAACCTTCTAGGATTTACGAAAGGCGAGCAGGAAGAGAAAAAGGATTAGTAGCTGTGACCTATCCTCAAGCTCTTTGCCGAAACTCTCAACCTTGTCCAGCAAGAATCTATTGTTCAACTTAACACCCAAGCATATTTCGGATGTTTAAAATCTGTCAATCCTTCTTCTAAGACTGATATTGGACTTCCTTACTTTATGATGACATAGTTGCTGGATTCAAGTTATCCTCCGTTTTATAGGAACTTCTTCACTGGAAACAATGGTATCTCCGATTATATCCCCTTTAGGATGTAAAAAACATCTCTCCTCGCAATTTCCATAATATGAAACAAGAGTATGCATTTCAAATAGAGTTGGCAGGTCGGCCAGATCTTTTAGTGGTGTTCTGATCCACCACAAGAAAGACGCGCGCAGAAGATCTGTTGACCAATTAGAAGGTTACAAGACTCCTTTTTATACAAAATGCACTACAACAGGATAGGGAGGAATGGAATGAGAGACTATGAATGAGAGTCAAATCCACAGAGAAGGAAAGAACTCAATCTAGACCCTCCACCTTTTGTCACAGTTACCCCCTTCTCTTTCTCATCAACCCTTTCCCCACCCGCAAAAAGAGGCTAAAAAGGACTCAAAAAGCACTATAAGCTCCTTTAGAGATGGGACTGTTGTTTTCTTCAAAAGAATTGCATCACATATTAGACATAAAAATAAAACAATATATAATAATCATAATAAATTAGATATGTGAAAATAGTGGCACGACTCCCCTTATAATACCCTAACAAAGATGACCCAAACCACCAACCTAACTTAAACCCAAGCCAAAATTAGGAGGGTCCAGATTCACAATTATTTTGATTGAATGGTTCAGCCTAAATCACCCACTCAAATAATCAATTAAATGGATTGGTTAAGGTTGAAATCTTCAACAAACTAACCAACTATATTTGGAGTACACTTTCCTAATTCATCCATCCCAAAATAGGTAACCAATTTATCTTGAGAAATACCTCATTTCTACCCCCTCCAAGTCAACTCACTCTTTCAATAGAAAAAAACTACCCCACTTACCTTTTTTTTTTTTAAAAAAAAACCACTATGTGCCATGATAATAAATCTACGACAGAGAGAATAATGTAATTTCTACTACAAATTCTATTTAAACTCGTGTTTCAATATTTATTCAGTTATTTGTTTAAAGTCTTCTTCAAAATAAAAAAAATAAGGAATGTCATCTCGCTTAATCCAACTCAAATCCAGCCAAACCTAAAGCAAGAGCAACTTTAGTTTTAATGAGGTGACTTTAAAAGAAGGCGGTGATAGGGAAAGTGAGTTATCCATACTTCATTTATGGAATAATGATTAGGTCCGGTTAGGAAGTTAGGAAAAGGGAAGGGAACAAAGATATCCATTTTCCTTTTCTTTCTAAACAAAATCTTTCCGCAAAGGTTTTGGAAGGTAAAAGCATTCTTCCTCTCCCTTTCCTTGTCTTTTGTGTTATCTATATAGAGGTGAAAAAAATTCTACTCCCTCCTTTTCCTCTTAAACTTGTTACTTAAACATAATGTAAAGCCACAATAATCAAGTTTGAGAAGGGTCATGACAAAAAAAAAATCTCAGATCCATCTCCCTCTTCAATTACTTTCTTTTTCATTTTCCTTTTAGCTCCAAAATCTTGTCCCAACCTAACCTTCCTGAATACTTTTTCCGTTTCAAAATACTTGTCAAACTTCCCTAAAATTGAAATGTCACAACACTTGCTACATGCTATTTTGAAACACTTTGGCACACTTGAAATTACAAATCTAGCTTAATTTTAATGTTAAAATATGTAATGGGCACAATTCTTTTTTGGTTTTACAGAGGTTTAACCATCTTTCATGTGATCTCCTTCTCTCTCTTTAATTTTCTTAAAAACTGTGCATTCCCTCTTTGTAGCAAGTAAATAAAAATGGAGGAATTAATTAGATTGTGCAAGGAAATATCATCATATTCTTCTAAATATGAGGCAAAATTCCAGAATTTGCTTTCATGGTTTGCTTCCATTAAAAGTCTTCTCTTAGATCCACTAAACAAAATATATAGAGTAATTAGAGGTGAAAAACATTGAAGTGTTGAAAAAAAAATACTTGCCTTATTCTTCGTAGGCAGGTAGAATGGTTCAAATACAAGTGGAAAAGGTGTGTCAAAGCCGCAAATTCGAGCAATAGGAGCTTCTAACTGCAAAATAAAAAATATTCAAAATGGAATCAAAGTCACATGAAACGTAATAGCTAACGTGTTATTGTATCGAACAATCCTCCAACAATAGTTAAATTATTACCTACAAAAATTGATCTGAATAATCCCAACTTCAGATTATTTTGAATTAATCCCAGCTTTTGGACCTTCTTCAAAATAATCCTAACTACAATTTCCCATTACCTTCGTTAATCCTTTTAGGTCTATGGTATGTATAAAAACAAACAATTTGGATTATTTTGAGAAGCACCCTCAAGAAGTTGGGATTATCTTAAAATAATTAAAAAAAAATTGGAATTATTTTGAAAAGATGAAAGTTTGAAATGCGAATGTGCAATTCTCCAGAATAAAGATAAATAATATAACATGGAGCGTGATAACATGGAGCATGGACAAACATAAATAATTTTCGCCAGTATAAATGTGACAAACAAATTTGATGGTTTTTACAATATATGAGACACAAAAGCATAATTTTAATTACTATACTCTTTCCAAGAGCTATGTCAAATTTTGAACTACTTTGGTCACCACCATAGTTATTTCATCATTATATCCCTAAACACGAGCTAAGGGTAAAGATCTTCTCCTTTAATACCTAGGGAGAAGGACCTCATATGGATGAAAGTTACATGATAAATCACCACATTAAGAGAATCAGTTGAAAAATTATTTAATTGTATAATTTCAACAACTCATAGGGAGAAGGACCTCATATGGATAAAAGTTACATGATAAATCACCAAATTTTAAAGAATCACTTGAAAAATTAATTAATTTTATAATTCCAACAACTGTTGCAATCGACTAAAATAAAAGGTA
Organism: Beta vulgaris subsp. vulgaris; assembly: GCF_026745355.1. Taxonomy (NCBI): domain Eukaryota; kingdom Viridiplantae; phylum Streptophyta; class Magnoliopsida; order Caryophyllales; family Amaranthaceae; genus Beta; species Beta vulgaris. The sequence goes on along the minus strand of NC_079205.1, from coordinate 66,253,626 downwards.
AATTGAAAATAAAATCTCGCCCGATATGCTTCTACAAATATAAGCTTCAAATCACCCAAAAATTCTCTCATCCTTTATGAATCCTAAGTATCAACTCCACCTAAAACAAATAAAACTAGGAAAAATTGGCATTCCCAACAATAGGCGCTCCGCCATTTTCAGTCCCAACTTTTAAAGCTTATGTATAGCTGGTGTTATAAAACCATATTTTCAGTCCCTTCGAACCGCCTGCTTTCCCAATCTCTTGCTCTTGCCTAGGCTTGCTTCATATAAGAGAAGCTAGACCTTCATTAAGCTTGCATAAAGATAGCTGCTATAAAAAAAAAAGAGTTACGCGACCTACACTTTAAAGTTTCACCTAAAAGTGCTCTGGTAGATGACTTTCATTGTAGACTGATTGCTATAAAACCAAAGGAAAATTGTTATTACCTTTTTATTTCTTAATCTACAAACAATTTGACATTCATGTTTGCCAACACATAACTATGAAACTAATATCTTTAATTAAGAACAAGTAGAAATAATAAAATGTTAATAACTTTGCAAGTAATATATTGAAGAGAATATGACAATACCCCGCATGACTATATTTGTCTTTACTTATAAATCAAAAACGATGATTAAAGTGGACTTTGTGAATAATGTCAAAGTACAAGGTATGTAAATTATAGAAGAACGAAGGGAGTAATAGATATTAGATTACCCTCAAGAAGCAACGTTCAACAATAGATGCAGCAATTTCAGCACCAAAACCTGCTGTCACGGGAGCTTCGTGACTAATCTGTAAGTTATACCGCAACCAGAAAGATTAGATATTGTGTAATGTTAAATGTACTCAAAACATTAATATAGAGTCTATAGACTGACAAGTAATCTTCCAGTCTTTTTGACAGAAGCTTCTACAGTTTCCTTGTCCCAAGGTATGAGTGTTCTCAGGTCTATAAGCTCACATGAAATTCCTTCCTGCAACATTAGCATATAACAATCACTAGAGTGGTCGAGTTCTCATTACTCAGTGTTCAGATATTAGTAAAATAATATCCATCATGGAAAATATGAACCAAACTAGGATATAAATGTGAAAATTCTGTATAGCTAAAAACCCTCCAACCCAGAGGTGACTGGAGATAATTGCATTTTACCAACATTTCCACAGCATGTGCGCTTCTTGAAGCCACAAACAATTTCCTTCCGCCTTATAAAGTAGAGCACTGTGGCAAAAAATGCCATATATACATATTCAAAGTAAACAACTCTGTAATGTCTTCAAGTAGTCTATTCTTAACTCCCAACATATCTACCAAAAGGCCAAAACACTCATGCCTTTTTTTATTATAAATAAAATACCATTCACAAGTAGTCTGACCTCAAAGCATGACAGCAAATTTGGCTGAAACTAATTTTGAAAACGCAACAATATTTCTACCATCCCTGCTACAAATTTCTATATATACACATACGTATATGGAAGAAGGATAAGGAGAAGATCTATTATATATATATATATATATATATATATATATATATATATATATACTTCCTCTGTTTTTTCAATTGTTCCACTTTGACTTGGCACATTTGCCAAGGGGAAATATAGTCAAGACAAATCAAATAAGATCCAACAAAACTATGTTTCTCATTGTCTATACATAGCAAGTGATGGTCCAAACTGAAGTGGGTGAATAGTGTCAAAAGTCAAAATAATAATAGGATTATATAAATCTAGTAATTTATAGTAATTAGATATTTAGTATTCTCCTATCTTAAACTCTATATGTATTAAATATAGGGGTAGAGTGAATGAGAATTTTTGATACATATAGAGTTTAAATATTTAATTACCATAATCTACTAGAGTGCAAGGTAAATTGATTATCACTTGTAATATACTCAAAGTTTACAAATTTTGTACCATTAGATTTAGCTTCAGAAGTATTCTGAATCAAGTTCAAGTTACTATCTACTTAAAAGTTTATAGCTCGTTTACCCTTTGATGTATTAAGTAATTAAATTTATTATGCAATAGGTTTTGATGAACTAGTTAAAGACATTTTAACATGGGTAAGATTATTAATATTTTACAATAGCATTAGGATAACAATTACGATTAGTAGCCCGTTAGCACAGGTTTGGTAGCTAGTATCCTATACAATAAAATAGGGATCGAATCTTCAGCTAAAGGAAAAGGAATATGAGATTTGATCATTTGAGAGTGTAATATCTATTATTCAAATAAGTCTTTCCCCTTAAAACACTCAAATCGGTAATGAGTTATATAATAAATCATTAGCAAAATTCTTTTAGCATGGAAAACATACCTTTTCAGCCTCAGTACAGGCTGCTTCCATGACAGCTAGTTGGGCTCCCCAACCCACAAGTGTAATGTCACTTCCTTCTCTCATAACCTAAACAGCAGATTAAATTTTTGTTTCATATATAGATTTCATAGGCAAGCAACAGATATAACGGGCATCATACCTCTGCTTTTGACAAAGGCAACATGAAATCACTCTCGGGAACCCTCTCCACAGCGACACGGTAGAGAGACTGAAACTCCAAGATAGCATAACTAGTAATTGAGCTCTATCAAATGAACTATGAAAGCCATACTAGTAAATCAATATGGCATACCTTAGGTTCAAAGAAGATAACAGGATTTGGATCGCGTATGCATGACAAGAGCAACCCCTTTGCTTGTTGTGGGCTACGAGGTATAACCACCTATTGAAATGAAGATGAAATTCAAAGTATCAACAAACCTATTTCGTATACAACACACACATACATAAATATATATACCACACATAAGCATAAATGTATAAAAGTTACATATTCTCTTGAGTATGGATTGTAAGCATGTGTCTACAGATGGTAAGAGGAAAGCCTGAGGCATAGACCTTAAAAATCTCACTGACAATCAACCAAATTACTTATGTACCATAATTAAATGATTTAAGAATCATCATTTATTTGCAATTCTAGTATTCTTTACCGCTAACTTTTGTTGAATAAGCTCAGCTTGATTGCGCTTAATTAACCTCAACTTATGTGAATTGAAACTTATATCATGAGACAACACACCGTTTGAAATATTCCTTTCCAAGGAAAAGATTATGACCTCAAAACCGAGTCCAATAGTACTAGATTACTTAAGGCAAGCACTCAACAAAAGCAGTAGCTAAGGCTTGAGACTCTAGCATTCCAATATTACACATCCTATATTCCTATCAGGTAGCATTTTAAGAAACATAATTCTGGCAAGAAATAAAAAGTTCTTCACAGTCCAAGAAAAGGAAATTGATACATCATTCTATTTGTTGTGGGTTGGATAATGGACCAATCAACCAGTTATGGCTAAAAAGCATAAAATGGTTTCATGTCATTCAAGTTAACAATGTATTAGCAAATGGAAGTTCTGAATATGGATAAAGGTGCTAGAGATAACACATGAACCGAGCAAGCAATCCTTTGGTCTTCTATAAGGCATTAAAATTGTATTGGACGAAAAACCACTGATCAAATTACATGTTGTATGGCTTGTTTTACGAAAATCATCTTAAAAATAGGAAGCTAGAATTTGATAAAGTCAAGGGAGAGCAGAAGATAGAAGAGGCCAGTAATTATGAAATAATCCATTTTTGTAAGAGTGACAGAGATGGAAGAAAAGAAAAAGGAGGACGCACTTTAATACCAGGAACATGGCAAAAGAAAGCTTCAGGAGATTGTGAATGGTAATGGCCACCATGTCCAACAGCCCCATAAGGGGCCCTTATTGTTAAGCCTGGAAGAAAAGAAGGGAAAATTGAGAGAGGAAGAAAAAGATAGTGAAGAAAGATAGAGAGAAGGAGATTACCTCCACAATTAAATTGGTTGCCACTTCGATACCTGAACTTAGCAGCTTCATTGACAATCTAGAAAGCATGAAGATTGTTAAGAAAAGTTGGATATAAAGGTTTTAGGAATAGATGGAAGGAAGAGATGCAGACAGCAGACCTGATCAAAAGCAGGATAAATATAATCTGCGAACTGAATTTCAGCAATAGCTCGGTTACCCTAATAGATAAGAATGGTCAGTGGTGAGTGAGTGTAGAGAAAGCAGGAAGTTGAGCGGAAAAGGGAGCAATACCAATTACCATACCATTGCGGCGAGACCGATGCCAAATCCAACAATGCCCTGATGAGTGATCAGTGATGAGAGAAAGTAAATAAGCAGCATGATTCCTAAATAAAAGGGAAAAGGGAAAAGGGAAAAGGGAAAAGGGGGGTTTGAACTTTGAACCTGTTCACAAAGAGGGGTGTTGAAAATCCTGTTAGCACCAAATCGTTCAGCCAATCCAATAGTGCAGCGAAAAACCCCGCCAAAACTAACATCTTCTCCGAAAACATAAGCACTGTCAAAGCAGGAATAACTGGAATAAGCTAAGCGATGGATATAATTCCTAATTCCTAATTCCTAATTCCTAATTCCTAATTCCTAATTCCTAATTCCTGATTCCTAATCCCTAAGAAAAGAAGAGAAAAGGAAAGAATAACAAACCGAGGATCAGAGTCCAGAGCGATATGAAGAGCCTGATTGATGGCAGAGAAGAGGTTCACTGGCTTTCCTATTTCGCTATCATTATCGTTATCAATCTCAACGATGTTCTTCTGATTGGATGATGCAGATGCAGATGCAGTTGCAGTGGATGAAGAAGACGATGACAATAATGGCGACGACGACGTATACGAAGCCATTCCTCTGATAATAACTTCCGCAATTGCGAGCCTTCCACTTGCATTTCTCCCGACAACACCACCAACACCTCCGCCGTGATGACTGCCTTTGGCTTTGCTCCACATTCTCCTTTCTCGCCTATTTTCCTTGCTTCGGTTTCCAACTCTATTTTGTTTTTGCGTGATCACCCTTCCAACTTCCAACAAGGAACAACCCAATACCCGAAATGTTATTTCAATTAATTATAGGTAGGCGGCTTTGTCTTTATCACCCCAAAAATTCTACCCCCTCCGCCTGATTCTGTTTTTATACAAAAATTAAGGTAAAATAAAATTTTATTTCATTTAAATAAAAAAAATTATTTTTATTGAGAAACACTTTATTGATTTTTTCTTTTTAACATAAAATAAAGACTATTATTTAATGTCGCATGGGTTGGAGTTCACTCATGGTACACCCAGGGGTATTTTTGTAATAAATTAGAACTTCAGGTGCTCATTTGACACCAAATTTGCTCATATGGGCATTTTGCTTATTTACTCATTTGTTCATTTTGCTCATTTGTAATATAAGTATTTGCTCATTTTCTTAAATGAGTAGAAATGTTTGCTCATTTGTTCATTTTGCTCAAATCATTCGCTCATTTGGAGAAAATAGTCTTGAGTGTACCATGAGCATGGTACACCCAGGTGTACTATAAATATTCTCGTTTAAAGTATAGAATTCATAAATTTAAAAGGGATTACATTAATCCAAAAATAACCCGCCTAAATAATCATGTTTCAGGTCGGGGTTAGCCTAATGTCGACCCATCTAACTTGTTAATATATGTATATATGTTTTTTATTTCTGTCCAAGCCCATGCAACGATGATAGAAAGTTGGTAACAAAGAGGAGGAACATTTTTCATTTGGGATTTGGTTTCGACCTTTTTTTTCCCAAATAAATTATAGAGATATGGAAAATATTGAACACTAGATAAGACGAAGAAGGAATTTGAAATCAGAATGCTAGGGTAGGGTAAAATCATGATTTCAATTTTGAAAATGTACTTGTTGAAATTGGGTAAATAGTGGATCCACTCATTCTTAGACCTAGAATAAGCTTTTAAAAATCAGACGGATTTACCTAAACCCGACGTCGTGGTTTCGTTGGAACTTCTAACTTGGTTATTTAGATCTACCATTGTTGGTGCGAGTAGATTTCCTTTCAAGTGTACATGCAGGTTTTGTTTCAATGATTTTCTGAACAGTTTTTTATATTCCACTATGGTGGAAATGACTTTTTTTTCCAGTTCCTCCACGGTAGAACCGGAAAAAATTTGTGTCTTTCATTATGGATCCGATTTTTTTTTTCCCAGTTGCTCGTTTCCAACATGGTGGAGATGAAAAATTGGTTTTGTACGGCTAAGAAATTCTAAAAATTTATGATTTTGAGGTGAAAAATACAAAATATGTATAAAAATACAAGTGATATTTAGAAATACGAGCGGTATTTTAATCTCAAAAGTATTAAATTTTAAAGATTTTTTTAGCATGAACAAAACCAAGTTTTTGTCCCACCATGGTGGCCGTGGCCCATGGAAGAAGAAGTAGATGAAAAAGAAGAAATATTATATAGATATGGATTCTATTAAATAAATACGAGCGGGCAAATAACATGGTGGTAAATGAATCTAGCAGATGTTGGAAGGAGAGGACTATTAGAAATGGTATCATGCTGAAAAGTGCACTGTGATTACTAATTACACACCCTTGTCACTATGACTCACTAGTCACTAGTCAGTAGTCACTAGTCACTAGTCTGTGGGAATGAGAATGCGCGGAGACGCAGTGACGCTCACATGACATAACAAAGCACGCACACTCCAAAGTCCAAAGTCCAAATTGCAAAGGTAAAATAGAAAAAAAGAGCAAAAGCAAAAGCCGATGAAGCCATCATAATTGATAGCAGAGGAGAATATGTGAGGTGAGGTGAGAGGTGTGTGGGATGAGAATAGAACGCACTAACAACAATCCATGAATAATGAATACAACCCCATTACCCATATACAGTATGATATAAACTACTACAAGCTAAAGTTATGAGTTATTGTTAAGGTGGTGAATTCCATATTATCATTTCACCAACTCGTTGATGTATCTCTCTGGTAGTCTGGTAGTCTGGTAGTCTGGTAGTCTGTAGTCTGTAGTAGTCTGTAGTTTGTATATATAAATATAGTCTCCTGATTCCTGAAGTCCTGACCCTCCTTGCTCCCAACAAATAACAAGACGTAAATTTCTAGTTTCTATCAAAGAATAAAGAGAGAAACTTAATTGAATCTGGGATTCGATTATATTGCAGTGATATTGGAGAAGTGATCGTGATCGTGATCGTGATCGTGATCGGTGGTGGCCTGACGCCCTGAGGCCTGACCTGATTGATGGACGATGGGGCCGGGCCGGGCCGGGCCGGGTATGGTTAAAAGTTAAAACAAATAGTTGTATAGTATAATCAATAATGGGTAATTGCTGGTGTAGATGGGGGAATGATTCTATTTACACGCTTCCCTCTCATTCCAGACCAGGTTTCTCTCACTCACTCTAATACTCTTAATAGTCTAATAGTCTAATAGTCTAATAGTCTAATGCTATTGCTTGCTTAAACTATTATGTTCCCATTTCCCAACCTTTGTTAATTATTATTGACATAAACTATTTACTTTTTACTATTTAATTAGTCCCAGATTGTTGCATAGAAAACTACCTATGTGTCTGTCCTATGGTATTAAGTATGGCTTCACGGGCAAAACTCGTAAGATGCTTTTGTCTCAAGTAATATGTTTAGATCCTTCGAATTTTCTTTTTTTGGTCAATAGATCCTTAGATTTACTTCTTTCAAAGTTATATTGCCGTTATTATAGTTTATTTTGAGGACAGAACCATATAATCTCGTTGAATATGTATATGGTTTTGACTTTTCAGATCAATTTTTAACATATAGGAGGAATAATATTATGTTGCGGATAGGCTGAAAATACCTTTTACTATATAATTTGTTTTTGATCTTCAATTTCGAATAATATTCCAATGCTTTACAAATTAAACTAGCTAAAATTCATACTCTTTGTGTTAGTTATATTAATTTTGTGCTTAAATCTAGAAATCTATTATTGTAATTTTCACTTATATTTATTTCAAAACATTATCATTGAAGATTTTCTCAAATTTGTTTGAAGGTTTATTTTCAAATCATAAGCATTTATAATTTTTATAATTTTACTAATAGTAAAATATGTATTCTGGAGACAATGATATTACAAGTACCTAAATCGAAAAGAAGCCAAGAGATTATTATTTGATGAAATGTTAACTTGTTCCTTCTAAAATGATATATGTGACTACTCTTTCCAATGTCTAAAATGTTAATTATATATGAATGCTTTGTTGATACTAAATTGATATTATGTTGTACTAGTTTTTGCACTGAAAAGTATTGTTCTTATTGGATATTTATCAACTATGTGTTGTGAGCAATGTAATTCTAATTAGTAATTTCACATAATTCACTAATGTGCACTTTCAGAATCCTTAAAAGAAGGAAGTACTGTGTTGCGGAATGTTACCAATGAAGTGAGTAAATTGCCTTCCAATGCTAAGGAGGTGGAGGATCTACGCCGTGATTTTGCTAGAAATCCACTCCTCGTTTTCACCTTCGAAGAACTAAAAGTAATTACCGAAAATTTTAGGCCTGACCATTTGTTGGGGGGAGGGGGATTTGGAAGTGTTTATAAAGGTGTTATTTCGAAAGAAAGAGATGGACTTGAACCGCTTCAGGTGGCTGTCAAGGTTCACGATGGGGACAATAGTTACCAAGGTCACAGAGAATGGCTGGTATGTTTACTTTCTTCACTTTGCATGATTGCATCTGCTGTCTGCGTAATATGATAGTTTTGTTAGGGTGTTGTAAAATACTATGCCTGTCTGTCCTATATATATTCTTCTTTGTTTGATATTGTTTAGCAAAATATGTACATTTCCAGGCCGAAGTTATCTTCCTTGGACAGCTATCGCATCCTAACTTAGTGAAGCTAATTGGATATTGCTGTGAAAATGACCATCGTGTACTCATATATGAGTATATGGCCCGAGGCAGTGTGGAGAACAATTTATTTTCAAGTAAGTCCGACCTAAGCTATTATGCACTTCACTTTGCTACAGAAGCATGTAATCTGGTGACTGCTGTTAGCAACCATCTTGTACCAATTTAGTTGTGGTTACATCATCAAATTAATTTTGTGATACAATTGAAAATTAATTTATGTGACATTAACATGTTAAGGGTAGCTTAGCAATTTTAAATTTTATCTGGAGTTTGACATTTCAATTTCAACAGATCTTGGTCCTCAATGAGCTACAACCATAACCTCTCTGTTCATCTTGCAGAATTTTCTTTTTCCTATATATTTGGTTTACCATACAATTTTTTTGCAGGAGTTCTGCTTCCCCTCTCTTGGGCTATCAGAATGAAGATTGCTTTTGGCGCTGCAAAAGGACTTGCTTATTTACATGAAGCTGAGAAGCCCGTCATATATCGAGATTTTAAGACATCTAACATTTTGCTAGACATGGTGGGAACTAGAAACAAATGTTTTTTGCTTTTTTTGACGCCCTCTCGAATCTTGACCATACAATTTAATTTAATTCAAGTTTACACAATAATGATTCCAGGATTACAATGCAAAACTATCTGATTTTGGTCTTGCCAAAGATGGACCTGTTGGTGACAAATCTCATGTTTCCACTCGTATAATGGGAACTTACGGTTATGCAGCTCCAGAGTATATCATGACAGGTATACATATAGAAGGGAGCATATGCATAAATCATAATTAATCTCCAGAAAAAACCAAGAATATATCTTCAAGTACATTAGGAGTTTACATTGATCACTAATTAAACCTCACTGCATGCTGCCGGTTGCGATGGATGCATAATTGCAGGTCACTTAACCCCAAGGAGTGATGTTTACAGCTTTGGCGTAGTCTTACTTGAACTTCTCACAGGAAGGAAATCATTAGACAAGTCACGACCAGCAAGAGAACAGAACCTCACAGATTGGGCTATTCCATTGCTTAAAGAGAAGAAAAAATTGCTTAATATTGTAGATTCTAGACTTGGAGGAGATTATCCTATAAAAGGAGTGCAAAAGGCAGCCATGTTGGCATATCATTGCTTAAATCGCAACCCAAAAGCCAGGCCCCTTATGCGTGATATAGTGGACTCTCTAGAGCCTCTTCAGATTGATGATCACGAATCGCCAATTTTGGATGGTAAAACCACTTTAACCTTCCAACCTGACTAATTGGTAGTTTGGTACAGTAATAAATTTGTCCTCTTTGAGCTAGGTTTCATGCTATGATGTTTTTCCATGTATCTCCTTCATTTCGCCATACTACATTTGTCTATGACGTATATATATGTTTTACAGTTTCAGTATATATGTTTGATATGTTTCTTGTAACGTATTTCACGCAAGGCATAGACTTAGCTTCCCAATTTGATGTACACTTTCTTCACAATAGGATCCTATGGCTGATTTTAGTTTATGAGCAAAGAGCAGTTTCTTTAAGATATTGTCTTGTGCTGGCGCTGCAGTGCTGCTAATACTAGAAAACATGGTTTTGTCAATCAACAATGTTATTTTGGCTATGTTCCTTTTTTTTCACATCAGAAAAAAATACAAAATAGTAAAGGAAAAGAGAACTTAAAAACTATGAAAAGGGATATGATTAGTTCTAATGTATGCCGCAAGGTCATGTGCCTGTTGAACCTTCATCCGAGCTACCTTTGTTACCCTGCACCATTGCATTATGTCTGCCCTCATTTTGATGTCATGGATCGTCCACTCCAGTGGATGAAATATAAAGAATGGGGGGGGGGGGGGTCTGGAGGTAGTTAACAAGATTCTCCGAGTTTGTGCTTATAGATACACACCGATACCCATGTTGTTGAGCCCAAATCAAGGCATGAAGACAGGCTTGAGCTTCTGTATGGAGCGCGGAACTAAATGGTTTGTTCTAAGCTTTGAAACAATAGCTTTTTCCGGTGCTCAACTAAATTCCAAGGGTTTGTTTGGCAAAAGTAATTGTTGTAGCTGTAACAATGATTGTCAGTTGTTGTACTAGCTATTAGATGTGATATTAGCTATTGAATTTGACTATGAAAACTGTTTTTTATTATAAAAAAAATTGACTTAATTAAAAGTTTAAATACTAAAAGTTATTTCAAATACTATTGTCAAATACGCTCTTCCCCCAAATAGTCATATTTATTCATTACTCATCAAAATGAGGCCATGAACAATCATTCTTCTAGTAAATTCCAAATGTGTGATGGTTTGAAAAATGTGATTGTTTGAAGTTGACGACCCTTTTGCACAAAATCTGAGGTCCTTCGGTGGTGCTACTAGATCCATGTCTTCAGAAGAAGCAACTGAAAATTTGAAATTTGAGCTAACTCCGAGATCTAACTTCCTTGCCTAATCATTTTCATCTTTGAGACTGAAAACAACTAAAAGTAGTTTTTTTCTTTGCTCCTCATCAATGATCCTGCTGGGAGATTTGCACTATTTAGAATTACATAAAATCTTCTAAATTTTTCCTAATATAAAAAAAAATAGTTATATGGGGTCTTATTCGATCCGTTTCAATGATTATTTTAATAATATAACATTTTTACAATTTTTTAATGTGTAATTACATAGAAGTATATTAGAGCATAACCAATGGTTAGACCAATTTTAGGGTTCACCAATTATTTTATTACTTTCTCTTTCATCCACCTCATTTATGCCCAACTTACCCAAAAACCCTTATTTTTTTACTCCCAATGGTTAGACTGATTTAAAGGATCATCAAACTCTCCCTCCTACTATTTACCATACCCCAAAAAATTAAAATCAAATTAACTAACCCAATATACTCTTGCCACATGTCCACCTTTATATAACTTTGGCTGACAAGTTTTTGGGATGAACGGTCCATCCCAATGCCCAGTTCATCTTCTTCTCTCTCCTCTTTGTACTCTCTCTCCTATTTTTTATTATTACTTTTTCCCTCTCTCTCCTCATGAACTCCTAAGAGTCCAACCACTGGTTATGCTCTTAATAGTCAAGATGTGCGTTAATAAATGTGTAAACCAAACTAGGAACACCAATAAAAAGGGGGAATACCAAAATTGTAGAACTATGACAAGAAAAACTAGGTTCAGCGTGATATAGTGAATTGTTTAGAAATGATACATGCTTTTAGTTTGGTGCACACTATGTTAACGTGAATTGGGTCCACACAGGTCAGATTGTAAGGAAATTAATTTATATAAGTTATTTAAAAAAAAACGAGTAGAGTAGTAATTTTTTGAGGGGAGAAGTAGTAATTCATCCCAAGGAAGTTTATTTTTTTTTGAAATTAACATTAATTCATTGATTCTAAGTCATACGACATCTATAATAGAAGTCAAAACTAAACAAATATATATCAAAATAAATAAATACAATTCTAATATGACAAAACCACTATCGTTGAATAGATCTAACACTTCTGAAAACCCTCGTCTTTCACATCGTTGTCTAATGCAACCTTCTGCAAGGGGGTCTATCGATCTTTTGTAGTTTTGAAGTAGAACTGGATTCAATTCAAGTGACTGTAAACGAAGTCTTGACATATGTTGCTACTCCGCACAAATTTCGATTAACAAACCAACCTCTTGAATTACACAAAAACTCAAAAACAAAGTCTCCAACCTCTGATCACATGGAGAGAGATAAAACCCAATATATGGGTAGAAAAACTCTCCATTAGAGAGAGACTGAAATTTATTAGTAACATAAACAAAAAAAAAAAAACTAGTAACAAAAGGTGAAAAAGAACTTACCGCCGCTCAAAAGAGTGACAGTAGCCCCTACGTTGAAAATTAGGTTTTGGTGGGAGAGTGAAGAGAGAAGAAAAAAAAAGGAGAGAGGAGGCATAACTACTGAAGTATCACTTATATTACATTCCCAAGGAAGTTAATAAATATGATTATGTACCAATTAGTACTAAACTTGCTCAAATGTACAGCAGTAAAAACCATTAAAATAGGTTGTTCCTCTCGAAACTTCCTCCTAAATTTATCAAAAAATAATTACATTAGAATATTGTTTTATTTGATAGTGTGTTTGTAATTAAAATATAATCAATACCAATTATTTCAATAATTTAAAATTTAGTCACTCCACCCCATAATACAATGCTTGTTTCTCATTTTGAAAGAATTAAAGAATGTTATCATTTGTATTATTTAGTGATGTACTTCAGTACTTGTAAAGCTAATTATCTTTTTAATTAATAAAAAAAATAAGATCTACGACTAGAAATAACCAAAACTACATTGAAACTAACAAGTAGCATTAAATGTTTCCTGGCATATTTATCATAGACAAGATTTATTTTTTTTTTTGCATAAATCCAAACAAACCAAAATTAACCAAAGAATTACATTAAATATTTCTAAAAATCAATAAATTACAGCCTTAAAAGTAGAAATATTAAAAACTAAAACAACTTTTTAGAACACGAAAAAAAATAATACAAGCATTATATTATAGGATGATGGAGATAAACCAGATAGTTACGATGAGTTAATAAGCCTGAACATTTTCATATATATCAATTGAGTAACCGAGTATGACTTAGGTATTACCGAGTTAGGGTACAAATTTAAAATAGGAGGGAGAAGTGAGAAGGTAGTTGGAAAATCTCCTAGTTGAGTTAATACTTAATATGATGGTGTGGCTGTTCTTATGTATTGGGAAAGTGGTAAGATGCCAAATGAGAGGCCTAAAAGAGATGGAGGGCTATTGGCATATTCTGGAAGGAGACGTGGATGCGAAAGGTAGAAAGAAATTTAAGGAGGAGATACAACTTACAAGAGCCACTAAGGCATTCAAATGGGCCCCCTCGTAATCCCATTTCCAACTCAGATCTCTGTCTTTGCTGCCTTGTGTTTCTTTTTTCATGTTTAATTCAAAACTTTGGTGAAGAAGAAGAAGAAGAAGAAGAAGAAGAATCATCGAGAAATCAGAAATCAGAAATCAGAAATCAGAAATCAGAGGGAGTAAGGTTTGGAAGTTATTGGGGCCTGGTGGGACTGGGTGGGAGGGAGGGGGATTGATTGGCTACATTATATCCAAAGTGTGAGACTGTGAGTGTGTGTGTGTTTCTTTTTTGATCGAGGCCAGGGTAAAGGCAGCTGCACCCTGCAGCTTACAGAAACAGGATGGCCACAAGCAACAGTTGCGGGTACTCCCAGGCTCAGCTATACCACTATCATTGCCGTTACCATCATGTCAATCTCAGTCACTCTCTACTTTTCAAAACTAAGCCATTTATATCATCTGCTGCTGCTACTACTACTTGTAGTAGTGCAATTACAACGGATAATGGATCATCACTCCATACACAATCGCCATTATTGCCGTCTGCATCCCGTGTATTGGTTAAAAACTACCACTGCTGCAGGAGCAATAGCAGTATCAATTCCAACAGCTATAAGTACAGCAGGTTCGTAGTCAAAGCCACTCAAACCAATTCGTCATCCTCAGGCAGCGAACAAGAAGAAGAACAAGAAGATGAGTATGAAGAGTATGAGGTGGAAATAGAGCAGCCTTTTGGATTGAAATTCGCCAAAGGTAGAGACGGAGCTACCTATATAGACGCCATCGCCCCTGGCTTCTCTGCGGATAAAACAGGCAAGTTCAGTGTAGGGGACAAAGTCATCGCCACCAGTGCAGTGTTTGGCACTGAAATCTGGCCGGCTGCCGAGTATGGAAGAACTATGTACACCATCCGTCAGAGGATAGGCCCTCTTTACATGAAAATGGAGAAACGCTTTGGTAAGCTTGATTTTTCTGGTGAGATGACAGAGAAGGAGATTATCCGTGCAGAAAGGAACGCTGGTTTTATCAGCAACCGTGTCAGAGAGATTCAAGTAAGCCAACCCCCACCCATTGCATATTTGCATATGATCAAGTATCCATCACTTTCACAGTTACCATTTTTGGACTACTACTGTCTACTAACATCAACTAGTATATTTCCTTAATTTTCAGCTCCAAAATTACCAGAGGAAGATGGAGCAGAAAGATCGTAGGGAAAAAGACCTCCGTGAAGGCCTCCAACTTTACAAGTATTCTTCTATACCTTCCATTTCCATTTCAGTTTCACAATTATCATCATTAGAGTAACTCATCTTTAATTTGTTGTACTCAAAGGAACGGGAAATATGAGGAAGCACGCGAGAAGTTTGAATCTGTTTTAGGATCTGGACCTACTCCAGATGAAGCGTCAGTGGCAAGTTACAATGTTGCTTGTTGTTATTCTAACCTTAATCAGGTAACACTCACAGTCTCCTGTCTCACACATTACCTTCATAATACATACCTGTATTACCATTCTTTTTATTTTATTTTTTGAAAATGTGACCACTATCAATTAAACACCTCAAAACCGTATGGATTCTCTTACAAAGAGGGTGAAAATCGAACCTCTGTCACAAACTCCAAGGAGTAGAAGGGTGGCTTTCAACTATTAGAGCAACCTTGATTCTCATAAATTTTTGTTTCTTAGCAACAAATCTATCATATTTTCTGATACACCTCTCTCTAGATATGCACCCGTTTTTTTTGCTTATTTCAAGCTGTTCAAATACTAAGAAAAATCAGCTTTTGGTAACATTAGTAGTTATCCAGGTTTCATGTAAAGTATGCAACCTTCCTCGTTAAATGTTTCACCACTCTATATAAACAGATACAAGCTGGTCTATCTGCACTTGAAGATGCTCTGGAATCAGGATATGAAGATTTCAAGGTATAATACTATCTAGTTCTCTCTAAGCCACCCCCTTCCTCATCGTTTCTGTCCTTTACTACTACTGCATATAAACTTCACTAAAAATAATTTTCATTTGTACAGAGAATTGGGACTGATCCAGATCTGGCAAACCTCAGGACAACCGATGAGTTTGAAACCTTAATGAAAAGGTTCGATGAATCATTCATCAACGAGAATGCAATCAATGCCATTAAATCTCTCTTTGGAATATTTAACAAGAAGTAGAACAACCATTTAAAGCAATACTTTTCAATGCAGCTATTAGGCTTGCACTGTTTGATCAAACATGTTCCATATACAAAAGTTATTTTCCTCCCTGCCCCTTCTTCAAAAAGAAAAAAGAAAATCCTCCTACATATATTCCTCTTTAGAAGAGATACTTCCTTTGCCAAAAGTGCTTCTTTTGTGTGGTATGCTCAAGGAATTTGCCAAAAGTGCTTCTCATAATATACTACAGATACAGCCTCTTCCCTTTACACCTTCATAATCCATATCTTCTGCTTCACTGTGTTAATAGCCATGAGTATGAAGTAGAAAAGGTTAGAAAACAATGTCTGCAAACTCAAATAGTTAATATCTCTCAGTTACCCTCTTCATAAGAAAGAAAGTAATTTTACAGATTGTTAGAGACCTCTAAACCCCATATCATGATCATTTTCACCATGAAACCAGGTACAGTGTCTCAAATGTCGACGTCTGCCAGAACCTTTATTTGATTGCATGTTTAAATCCGAAAGAAACATATTTGTGTTTAGTAATTGCAAGAAACCTCAGTTTTCTAGGAGGAGAGTACTATGAGTACTTTTGTTGGTACCGTCTATCAGTAAATAGAACCATGAATCTATTTTGTGAGAGAAAAAAAAAGCAATACAAGATTCTTAAGAAACCAGAAGCAAAGAACATCAGAAAACGACCCAATAATTGTAAGCAAGAACTATATGTTAATGCAGCCCTCAAAAAATACTACTGCATATATGCATGGAAGGATAATCAGAGAAATGCTTAACATTTGCGCATCTAACAATATCAGATATTAACATTGAGGAGTTAAGAGATTATAAGATGAAGATCATGTATAATTGACAGAGTTGTACAGGAAATTACAAAAGAGAGATACAATATCATTGCTCTTACTCTTCTTCATAGTGAAACTTACAATGCCTAAGAGTAACAACTAAGCAATGGTTATACCCTTCCCAGCTCACTTGAAGATGATGTAAACGACAATATTAACATGCTTATACTAACTCATACATACGGAAAATGTCAAGTGCAATCGTTGTATATCCTACGTGGCACAACCAATTACCCATTGACCACTTAAATTATAGAAGTATCTTCGCAAAGTTCCATACAGGTGAACATTCAGGCAAACTTCTAACTATACTAGTGAGTATGCATTATAGTCTTGGTCTAAGAGGGGTTAGAATGTGCAATTTGTAAACCCCATGGGATTTGAGTCCGAATTCCAGTAGAGCATCGTTTCCTTGACAGATAATAGAGACAGTATCACATACATTAAACTTAAGCCGTTGCCATTTAAGGCAATGTCCAAAGTTCTGATAGATGTATATATTTATTATAGATAGCTACAAGGATGACCTTTTTTTTTTTGAGGGATAGCTACAAGGATGACCTTAATTCTCTTATAAGATGTCAATTCAACAAAATGATTCAAGTTTTATACTAGACCAAAGCGACAAATTTATGTTTCTAATGAGTGATATCCTTGACGCTAACAATGTCTCTGCTAGGTTCCAAGTAATTAGAGAGAGATTAATATAGAAAGATCTGCATTCGACTTTTACAGCTGCTTTTTGAAATGGATTGGAAGAGAGAAAGGAGTCTGTCTAGACATACAACATGAACCCTCAGGAAAGAGGAAGTTACCTGGACTTAAATTCTCTGATCTGAGCAAGCTCCTTGCCAAAGAAATCCAGCCATTGAACTTTCTTCTTTTGGGCACTTGCAGTTCCAGGCTCTGACTTCAGGGGTGACTTTCTGAGGCAGCTCTGAAGACTGCCAGAATTTTGGTGGTGGTTGGCAATGAGATAGCCATCATCAGTTTCATGGACAATTACTCTCTGCTTATGGGGTCTGTTGTCCTTGTCCCCTGCTGCTGCTTCTGCTTCTGCATCATCTTCAGAAATACGAAGTGTCTGTGTTTGTACTGGTGTTGGTGGAGTATTTTCCAATCTGAGAGGCCCAGGTGTGTATATATGGGACGAAGGTTTGCAGAAACATATGAATGGGCATTGAATTTTGCAAAACAGAACCCTCATCAATATACTACTCCAAATAAACACAGAGTCCCTCACTTTTCTGGGCTTTGAGCTTACATAACAATATATACTCCTGTCCACAATCACCACAAAACGCAGCTTTTGTTTATAGGGACAGCCAACTACTATAGAGATTAACCTCTCCAAATTGTTCTACTCACTTCAAAGTGCAGAAATACTCTAATGTACTGAGGATTATATTAGAAAACAATTACAAATAACGATAAGTAACATAGTCCAGCGCAAAGCTCAGACTAGGATGCAGATTGATCAGTATTTGGTTGGTGACCAGACCAGTATCACTATATCAGGGGGACAGAAAGACAAGCAAGAAAGAAAGAAAGAAGCAAACATTTGGCAAAATTTAAGACGTCCCTAGTGAGATATAAAAGCTTTTATTTTCAAGAGATGAAATGATGTCATGTAGGGTCTCAATTCTGCTTTCTTCTCAATGCCCACTCCATCCTCAAAACCTCATCATCACTCAGAACCAGTAGCTTTGTGAAGTAAGAAAAGCAAGCCAAATATTATAAAGGTACTAAGTTTTTTTTTATTGTGGGCAAAGTAGTTTAGTGGCGAGAAGAGGTGGCGACTAGAGAAAAATTTCATACTAGTACCAGTGATTTTTGTTCTTTATGAATATTAGGAGCAGTGTTATTTCTTTTAGATTTTTTTGTCAAATGAGTAGTAACATAGTATGGAAGAAGAAAGAGTAGGCCCCACACCGTTATTATCTCAACAAGACTACAAGGTGGCATGTGCTAATATCCTATACTCAGAAATTGACACATGTACACACATAACAATAAATAGAGTAACTAACCTGTATTCCTGTTGTTCCATGTCGGATCAGCTGGTAAGGAAACTGTTATTTCTTAACAAGAAGTCCCTTGTTCTAGCCTCTGGAATGCAACAGCATTAATAGGGAGAGGTTCACTCCAAATTGAGATCAGACCCAACACGAATTCCTATTAGTTTGATTAGTACAACACCTGTTTGTGTTTCTCGCTGTGCATATAGTGCTGAACTTGCCAGGCTAAGCATATGCGTCCTCTGGGCAAGGAGATAGTAAAGAACTTCGATCATGTGAGATGGCAGAAAGAAAGATGAATGGACTGGAGCTTCGTTGATTAGTTTCTCAATTAATTTTAAGCTTTCAAGAGACAAATGCAGATATCATATATAATCATATTTACGGATATAAGTTGATTAAGTAGAAGCAGAATTTAGTTAAATGGATGAGTGCGTCTGTGTGTCACTAAGTGGAGTATCTTTAACATAAAGCAAAATTCTGTTTGCAGCAGCATGAGTAGTGAGTAGTGACTAGCCGTAATTATTATAATAAGGGGACAGGTTGCAGTCAATTAGGGAGCAAAAGGCCCCCTTCAGTCCTCTCAACCCTCCCTCCCCTCCTACTGTGAAACCTGAATTTGCATGTCACTTTCCCCACTTCCCCCACTCTATTTATCACTCAAGTATAGATGCTAAATTGCTAACTCCGAATTATTATGCTCCCTTTGCCAATCCTACTTTTTCTTCCTTATCTTTTCAGAAAATTTTTTGCTGGGGGTACGGTGAAATTCAGTTTCGGCATTACTACTTCATGTAAGATTTTTTTTCGGGGTCCTCAATTGGTAAGACGAAAGGTCCTATTAGACAAAAATCTCTCCCAAGTGAACCCGATCTGGGTTTGCAGGCACACACTTTGAGAGATGGTAAGGAAAAATCCTATCCCAAAGTGCCTTAGTGGGGATCGAACCCTAACCTTGCAGTTAGAAGGTTCTTTCCTTACCACTAGGTCAAGCTCATATTTAGACTTTGGAGCTATACACACATACGGAGTATCTCATTCTACCAACTACTTCCTTTGTCCCTAAAGGATTGTTCCACTTTCCTTTTTTTCAGTTTGTCCATAAAAAATTACTTCCCTTTCTTTATTAGTTTGTCCTAAAGATTGCTCCATTTCCAATTTCGAATATAGAGCGGTACATATACTTCCACACGAGTACCTCATTGGCTCATTCTACTAACTAACCAAAAAAAAAAAAGGGGGGGGGGGGGGGGGGGGGTGGGGTTAACAAGCTGCTTCCACTCATGATAAAGCTTTCTACTATGCAAAAAATACACCAAAAAAAGAAAAGAAAATGGGACTAAAGAATAGAAATTTTACTACTTGAGAAGCTATCAAGAGAATCCAACATTTTGATCGTTCTTAGAAATTTACAATAGCCAGTTTATTGATACGTGTATCACTTAGGGGTTATCATTTTTTTTCAGGTACATCTAGGAATGAGTTTGTTACGCACTTACGCCTTAACTAAAGAGAGGGTACTTTGAAGAGAAAAACAAATTAATTGCATAAGAGATGGAGGAAGCCTACCTAGCTACCTCCTATCTCTGACATAGAACACAAACAATAAGCAGCATGCGACCATATTTTTGTAGCTCTCAATTAGCCCCACAACCCCTTTCCGAGCAAATGGCAGGATCTCTTACTATCTTTACACTTCCTAAAATTTTAAGAATACTACCACATGCAATCAAAGAATCTTAAGTGTAATCTTTCAGCAAAATGGACGTAACAAGCAATATTGTGATTGATTCTGGCAACGCATCATGTCCAGTAATTCTCCTTTATTTCACCGACAAAAATCTTAGTGGTCCTATAATAAAAACTTGGAAATTTCTAAACAAAGAACTTGATACATCCGAAACCTTCCTCAAAGCAATTAACTCTCATTCTCGTTGTCAGATCAATAAATTAGCTAGAAAGGCTTGAGACACTCATCTCAGAAGCTGAGAAGCATCAGCATTCATAAATAAAAGCTTGCCATTCAAAGGGCTATTCTTCAAAAGGACAACTCAAATTCCAGCTCCAATTCATGCTCATGCCTACTTCTTAGTTCTGAACCTTGAGGACAGGGAAGGCAATGACATCCCGAATGCCGGCAGAGTTCGTTAGTAGCATCACTAGCCTGTCAATTCCCAATCCCTGTCACAACAAACTTCCATCTGTTAATTTGTTATAGAACGTATGTGAAAAAATAAACGAATTAACAACCATTCCATTGTCATTCCACAAAGTGAACCAAACAGCCTTAGCTTGCATTATGAAGAAATCTTATAAAGACGGCACTCCCCTTCTTCCCCACAGACCCGAGAAAAAGTAGAATGAAAATATTCCTCCGCCCCAAATAACATAGTTACATAAAGACTTCTGTTTCATACTCAACCGTCCGGAGATTTTCAACACAAGTAACCAGAACCAACATCCATCTCAAGCAGGATAAAGAGACACGCCGTACACATTAGTCATTAAACATGATGCTCATGAACGTTGATAACTAAAGGTAAAGGGTAAACAAACCATTCCAGAAGCTGGAGGCATTCCATACTCCAATGCTGTCAAAAAATCTTCATCAAGGGTCACCTTATATGGACCATCTTCACTCTTGTTCTCCTTGTGGTCTGCTTCCAATTGCTTCTCATTGTGCTGCCTCACTTGCTCTTCCAGACGTAGCCTCTGTTTCGGCAAAATGAGAAAAAACAAAATATCACTTAATGAGCTAGAACCATCCAGTAGCATACCAAAATAAAGAGGGAGGCAGGGAGCAAGAAATTATTTCCAGTAACATGCTACATCTTAGTCCATGTGTATCGCAATTGTGACAAATTGCAAAGTATCTAGCTTACCAAGTACCGACTGCATAACAAATCACGTCTGTGAAAGGAAGCGCCTCACAGAAGTCATTGAATCATAGGCACTAATAAGTGAGCTAGGAAAAAGTCCTAAGTCTAGTCCAATCCAGTCCACTTTTTCTAGACTAGTTTGGCCTTGATTTGGACTCAAATTTCCAAGTCCAAGAACCATAATATTTCGAGACTTGGACTCAACCATTTGGAGACTAGATTCCATTTCTAAGACCAGTGTTCTGTTTATGGAAACTTAATAAATACCGGTAATTGTCAAAATATGTGCTTTTTTCACTAAAGTAAAGCGCTCTAAGTTTCCATTAAATTTATTTTACTTACTCTTCTACGTGGCAAAATCATAAAAAGGGGACAGTAGATAGAACATCTTTCAGGACAAAGGATTGAAATGGGTACATTTGGGATTTAAAGGTACGGGTAATGTAATTCGCCTCAAATGTTGCGCATGATTGTATTATCGACAACGTATCCCAACTCTCTATCCTCAAAGACTGCTCAAGGGACAATTCAAATTAAGCAAATTGGGAAAAGCATTGGTCCATTGCCATACCCAACAGGCCATTCAGCGATGTTTCCATTCAAACTATGGTCAAACAGCTTTTTTTTTTTTTAAGGAGTGATTCAGCTAGTATGCCTCCAACTCCAATCCTCTTAATACTCGCCCACACTCGCTTTACCAAATAGGACTATTATGTGGTTCAAACACTGTTCTAGCTACATAGCATGATTGTTTTTTTCAAACTGTATTTAAATAATATCACAGTGGAGACTGTTTGATGTAATGACGTCTAATTATGTTAACCAGACACGGGTTTGTGTGTAGGGTATGGCTTACCTATCCTTGCATTTAATGGCTCGGAATTAGGATGGAATCGTGTTTCTAAAAAGGCTAGGGTGTAAAGACACGGAATTCATGAGATAAATCAATGATTCTAAATGAAATTTGCATGTACCATCCACATTAATTTGTTTGCAAATATTTGCATACGGATTTCAGATGGACTTTGTCCTAGTTTTTGTTACAATATTCATGTATACTTATTTGCAATCACAAATCACATAACTTCCTGTCTTCTTTCCCTATTTATACGTTTCACCTAATATCTGTGGTACAAGATAATGAAGTATCCAACTAATAGTTAACTATGGGTATGCGTTTTACACTCATGATAAGAGTGTCAATTTCAGGAAACACGGTCGTCTACAACAATTTAAATGTTTGAACACCTACCTGATCTATAGGATCTGTTAACTCAGAGAATGCATTTGCTAGCTCCCGGCCACAGATGAACAGTTCAAATCTCTCAGTCAGACCTACAAAGCTGCATTGAAAATATCATGCATAAGAAAAATACATAAAATGAAATAATTAAATGGATACTACAAACAGCCAATATAATTCAACTATATGTGTCAATAAAACGAATAGACAATCCTGCTACAGGGCCTTAAAGCGGAAAAACGGAGGATTATGAGGCTCCAAGGAAATACTTCCTCCGGATTTTATTAGTGGCAACACTTTCCATTTTAGGAAAATGTCATATTAGTTGCGACATCACAGCATATGGTGAGTTTCAAGTTGTTAAATTACTTTCTCATTACCTTAACAGACCACCTAGCACCAGGTCCACCACTCAAGTAATGAAACACTACCAACCGCACCACTGCCTGCTCCATCCATAACACCACAATCACCAACACCTAGCCTCTCCACTCCTCTAAACGGTGCCTAATCACCAGCATTCCCCAGCCCCACGTACTGCCTGCTCCACCATGACCTGACTCTATGTCCCCTCCCACCACCATTACAACTGTCAACCCAATGGTGCAACCACAGGGAAATCAAGAAAGATAAAGAGATAAGGAAAGAGAGGGAGAGAAAGAGCCCAGCACCAACTTCCCCCCACCTAAATCATGCCCTAAACTCTAACCAGCACCGCAGACAGCAGTCACACCCCACACATAAACCCAATCTTCTGAGCCATAATTTCCGCACCTAGCCAACTGGAACCGCCTCCCACCAACCCCTCTTTAGCATTTTTAGGTTCAGATCTGGAATTCTCTTTCAAGGAGGTAGGATTCGATGATGGTGCAGTGATCAAGATCTGGAATGAGGGATGGAGAAGGGATTGGGTGGTGATAGTGACTCTGGTCACGGGGATGAGGAGGGAGGAAGGTGTACTGGTGGTGACTGGTCATGGGGAAGCAAAGGGAGAAAGGTGTTAGTGGTGGTGACTATGGTCAAGGGATGCGGACGAAGGAAGGTGTTAGTGGTGGTGACTAGTCATGGGGATGCGAACGGAGGGGAGAAGGTGGTAGTGGTGGTGAATAGGTGATCTAGCATGGAGAAGGGAAGGGGGTGTGATGTTAGGGGTAGGATGGGTCGGGAAGGTGTTAATATGGATGGGGGGCATATAAAAGTTGAGGTGGTGGACTGCTGGTCAGCTGATGGATGATGTTTAACCCCCCGGGGGGGTTAAGGAGGGTTAAGTAGTCAAGTTTTAGTGCTATTTGATTAAGTTATCCTTTGACTTGCAACCAAAAGAACAATCTCGTTGATACCCATTGGTTTGACGACGCTAAGTTTAAGGGTTGACTTTGGTCTACGGCTCTCTCTCTCCCTCCCTCTATCTCTCTCTCCCTCCCTCCCTCTCCCTCCCTCTCTCTCTCCTTCCCTCCCCCTCTCTCCCTCTCTCCCCCTCTCTCCCTCTCTCTCTCCCTCCCCCTCTCTCTCTCCCTCCCTCCCTCTCCCTCTCTCTCTCTCCCTCTCCCTCTCTCCCCCCCCTCTCCCCCCCTCTCTCTCTCCCCCTCCCTCTCTCTCCTTCCCTCTCTCTCTCTCCCCTTCTCCCTCCTCCCTCCCTCCCTCCCTCTCTCGCTCTCTCTCTCCCCCTCCCTCCCTTTCCCCTCCCTCTCCCTCTCCCTCCCTCTCTCTCTCTCTCCCCCCCTCCCTCCCTTTCCCCCTCCCTCTCCCCCCTCTCTCGCACTCTCTCCCCCCCCTCCCTTTCCCTCTCCCTCTCCCTCGCTCCCTCTCTCGCTCTCTCTCCCCCCTCCCTTTCCCCCTACCTCTCCCTCCCTCCCTGCTTGTCCTCATTTCCCTTGCTTATTTTGCAGCTGTTCATTTCTGGAAACTACTTTCTTATCCATAAAACAAGAATTACTAATATAAGCAAAAACCTTCTATATCCACTGTTGAAAACAATTCAAAACAAATGCATTTCCAGCAAGCATCAGCAAAGGACCAGATCGCCAAAACAAACAAGTTCAAAATTATCCCATGAACTTCAAAATATCTATGTAATGACATAATGCAGTAGATTCCCTTGTTACCTTCTGTGTGGTTTAGCAAGAGGAGATATTTCAACGGGATAATCTAGAACAAATGTAGGTTGGAGGAGCTTTGGCTCCACAACTATCTCAAAGACCTGGAGAAAGCAGACAGAAAAGTGCATTGGCAAATAGAAAGTAGTAGCAATTCCCCAAACAGAACAAAGATGATAACATCATTATATTCTATCCCTATCTTTCTCACTACTTCACGTTTGGAAGGATGGAAGAAAGTCAAGTAACCATGAGAAAAATCAAAATCTTAACTCTCTGGATATAAAGAAATATATTCTACATTTCTACTATTATAAATCAGAATTAATCCGGTATCAGGATGTTAATTTGCTGCCGATTCACATAATATAATGGATAACTGAGGTTATATATATATATATATATATATATATATATATATATATATATTATATAAGCCAAGGGAGGAGGTGTGGTGTCCTCTTTTGAAGTGACTAAAATACCCTTAATGAACTAATTAATGGAATGAAAAAAATTACAAAAGCAAATCATTTAAAAATTCCCATTCCAACTTGCCATTTAAAACAAGTTTAAAATGGTATATGCATCAAATACTTCAATCAAAAATTAAATGGACAAAATATTTATACCTTATAAAAAAAGATGGCATACATAACGTCCACATGAAAAGTCTGAACATTCACTACCTTTGAAACTCTTTAATCCAGTTAAACCAACTCATTATTTTTGTTCTTTCTGTTCAATATTCATTCACAAAAAATTAATGTTAACAATCACTCACAACCTTTTTATTCTTTTACATTAGCGAATTAATAATATCTAAATTCATCTAACCGTTGAATTTTTCACATTTAAGTTTAATCTCTATTATATAAGCCAAGGGAGGAGGTGTGGTGTCCTCTTTTGAAGTGACTAAAATACCCTTAATGAACTAATTAATGGAATGAAAAAAATTACAAAAGCAAATCATTTAAAAATTCTCATTTCAATTTGCCATCTAAAACAAGTTTAAAATGGTATATGCATCAAATAATTCAATCAAAAATTAAATGGACAAAATATTTATACCTTATAAAAAAAGATGACATACATAACGTGCACATGAAAAGTCTGAATATTCACTACCTTTGAAACTCTTTAATCCAGTTAAACCAACTCATTATTTTTGTTCTTTCTGTTCAATATTCATTCACAAAAAATTAATGTTAACAATCACTCACAACCTTTTTATTTTTTTACATTAGCGAATTAATATATCTAAATTCATCTAACTGTTGAATTTTTCACATTTAAGTTTAATCATAAATAAAGTATGAATGAAATATCTAATAGAATAACAAATTTTGAAATTAACGCACGCATCGCGTGCATATAAAGGCTAGTATATATAGGGGTAAGATCACATGAGAATGTCCTTACACGAGAAATGAAAATGAATCTCAACCACACGATTGGATTAGAGTTACAACACTTGTTCATTAGAGTTTTACCCCCTAAAAAAATTTGAGCCCAAATAATTTTCTTTTTTTTTGAGTTACAACATTTTTTCATTAGAGTTACATCACTTATTCATAAGAGTTATAGCGCGTAAAATTCATTCTCATTTCTCATGTAAGTATGCATTCTCATATGAACTCACTTCTATATATATGTGTGTGTGTGTGTGTTTGTAGAGAGAGAGAGAGAGAGAGAGAGGGAGAGAGAGAAAACCTCATTAAGAATATGGCCAATTGATGGGCAATTAGCAATAGCAAATTTGTCCTTGTCCTCAAGGCTGCTTCCAAGCGTTCTTAAGGTAACTTCCTTAGCAGCTATAAGATTATCATGAAACTCATTAAAGTCAATTCCGGATGCTTCCTTAACAAGATTGTGCATAGTCTCCCTCCTCCACGGCCGCTCTAAAGATATATCTATTCCCTGCAAAGAAGTTTTGACATAACTTCCTATAAGATACACAACAGCGTACATTGCACTTAAGACTAAGAGTCTAACATGATAAACTCGATTTGTTCTCATGAGTACGGAAACAAACAGATAGATCAAACAGTAATCTCGGCAGATGTTTTTGGGTTAGTTTGCTAACAATGTAAGGGGTCGTTTGGTCAAGGGATTCAGAAAAGGGAAAGGCAATGATTGCAATTCAATTTACTTAACTCAAATTGTTCTAATTCAAGTCGGTTTGTTAATAATGCAAAAGGGCTAAATAAGGCATTCGAGAAAAGAGAAAGGCAATAAATAACCCTTCCTCTTTCCCTTGGTTGGGTTACTTTGGAAATTCCCTTCCCCTTTCTCATTTTAGTTTTCCATAAATCACCGAGATTTTGATCCCCTGCCCAATGGGATTTGGATTATCACTTCCTTGTCTACAGCCTCTTCCATAAATACCATACTGCCCCACCAAATATCCACCCAGCACCACCATTGTCAGCTCTAAGACCACCATAATTACCATGGGAGCCCCACGATCACCCAACACAAATAGGCCCCATGTCTACAACCACCAGTCCCAATGACACACAAACAAATAGTTAAGGCCAAAAAGACGGCTTTCCTAACCAAATAGCCAGTTTTTTCTAACGTTGTGTTGAGAATCTCTTCCAGGATTTTTTCTAGAAACTTCTGGTGAGGATTTCTTCCAGGAAATTCTCCAGCTCTCTATACCGGTAAGAGTCAGATAGCTAGGTTGTTAATCATGAGTCAAAATAGCCATATGCTTGGAGTGAATAAAGCATGGATATCGTGGCAAAAGTTGTAGGAAATAAGAACTGAGTTTACCACCAAGTTGTCCCTGCCCATGGGTGGAAGAAGGTAATGAATAGGAGCTGTGGTGTTGGTGAGGGATGAGGCAACTTGCTAGGAGGATGGTGGTGGATGGGGTGTCAGCACTTTGACTGAGTGCTGGCTGTCTAACTAGCTTGGGTGGGGAGGGAAGATAAATCCATAACCTGGAGGGGACAGGTGAGTTGTGGTACAAGTAAGAGACAGAATAAGGGAAGGGGATTTTTGTAAATGACTGAACACATGGGGGACTTGGAAGGGTTATGATTACTTTCCTATCATTTCCCTTTCATTATTCAATTCCTTTCCCTCACACAAGCACATGCGCGCACTTGTACACATCCTTCCCTTGTTTATGTGTGTTTGAGGAGGGGAGGGAAAGGTGTTCAAGAAGGATAGGAGCAGCAAACTTTACCTGATACTCTATCTTAAGCTTTCCTTGACATACAAGTGCACAGCGAGTAACAATTTCTTCTGCCATGGTCATCATGCTCTCATAGTCGGAATATGCTTCATACAACTAAAAAAATTAGGTAAGATACTTTTGTCCAGCCATTTATGCTCAAGGCTTTGTAGAAGGCCAAAGCAAGACAGCATAGAAGGGGGTAAAGTAACATCTAGACTCATGAATCATGATTACCACCTCTATTGTGGTGAACTCAGGATTGTGACGAGTCGAGAGGCCCTCATTTCTGAATATTCTTCCAATTTCATAAACCCTTTCAAAGCCTCCAACCTGTTCATCAAAGCCAAATGTTTTCTTATGCAGAATGTAACCATATAAAAGGAATGAAATGACAGTGATTAGGATATTAGTATTCAGCAAAACTAAGTATCATCTACTAAGATACAACATTAGATTTACAAGATATACACTACTTCATCATCAAAGATAAGATTATACAGCTATTGATACTATGCATTGTTGTTGAAAGAGCATACACAAATGCAATAAGAAAAGGCATGGAAAGTCTTACCAGCATCCTCTTCAAGTGAAGCTCAGTAGCTATTCTAAGATATAGATCCCTTCCCAGTGAATTATGGTATGTTACAAACGGTCTCGCTTCTGCTCCACCAGCTGCTCCCTAGTAAATAATTCATGTAAACATCAAGACCACGGGTCAACAACACTTCTACCTTTGAAGTATAAGATGCAAACTGAATTTTCAAAAGTGATAGTCAGACTGAATCCTAATCTCAATGTGTGTATCATTAGCATCAGATAGGTGTGATTGAAAGCAATCCTGAGATGGACCGTCTATGCAGCAGACTTAACTCCATTTCCCAACAATAACCCAAAGGCTTAATCGAGAAATGGACAATTATTTCAGGAAGCAGGCAGCATGTATAGTTCTTCTTTTATCCTCACCCCTACAAACACTCAAATTAAATAGCATCTTCACCACTGGAAATCCATAAAGTATCATATTACATCCAGTACTTGATGTGCCTAAATGATCTTTCAGAAGTGCTTAATAGACAAGGTGTTTTTGAAAAACGGCACTAGGGTGCACAAAAAGGTGCATTGGCTGCATTATTTTCATATCTACGGCCTGTTTTTACAAACAGAATCTTTAATATAATAACTTGTGCCTCATCAAATCTGCATTTAAGCTCTAGGAATCTAGGAACCCCCATCGCCTTGCGGCACTTTGAGCCTTTTCAATCACTTATTAGTATATTACATCATAATCACAAGCACCCAAGTTCTGAGATAAAAGACAAACTAAGAGCTCCATCTTCCAATTTTTATTGCATCAAGTTGTACAATACCATATATAGGGTAAAATATCTAAGCTAATATCTATTTATATATCCTATCTGTATATACTATTATGGAATAAGGGTCAAAATTTTGTAAGTAAGAAATCAAAGAACAAACAATAATGGCAAACACACAAGTTTTAATGTGAAGGAATAAATCCCTCACCACACAAATTGGACAATCTCACGATTGGGTTCCTCACACAATTGGTTGTGAACACACACCCTAACAATGAGCCTATAAACTCCTATTTATAAGACTCCATACTCCTAAACCCTAGAACTACTAAAATTAGAAAACCAACCTTCCTAGTAACAACCCCTAGATATTCTATAACAAGTAAAATATCTTTCTAAGTTTCCTAAATACATTAAACTAGTAAATAGGAAATACTATGAAACTAGGAAATCGAAATATTCCACAAAGAGGAAACAAAACAAGTCAGAAGCTTCACGTCTTGTATTTGCGTTCGGCAGCACAGACCAGTCCATAGACCACTCCATAGACCAAGTTTTAAAAATGCAGACCACTTGACATACCACCTTCTAAACATGGTTCGTTTACTACGTACATGCCCGAACACCATAATGGACAGATATATTGGGCTTTTAATCCTAACATATACATATATATTGCACCTAATATTTGTATCCAGGGATAGCAATTACTTAACATGTATTCATGGTACACAGTTGTAACAGAAACACAAACCTGTAGAACTGGAGTTTCAACCTCAACAAAGCCCAAGGATTCCACAGTCTTACGAATCTCTGAGATGATCTACTGAAATATAAAGAAATCAGCATATAATTCAAACTTGCTCTTTTCAGTGTTAGAAATTAGCATCAGAAGCACTTCTATTTTATGAGGCATCAACAAGAATAAAATGATTCAACAAAGACTTAATCAGATTACATGCACAAAGAAATGAATGACTGCCTAGTGTGAGTAATCATCATGAACAACTTATACTCCTGGCTACCAAAAATCTACCTTGGCTCTCTTCCGAAATATGTCAGCAACTTCAGGATTTGCTATCATGTCTACATACCTGGAGAGAAAATACGAGGTGTAGATATCAGGTATACAGGGGTTCCTCCTAGAAGGAAATAAACAGTAGAAGAATGGCATACAGATTTGATAAGCCATTGATCATACTGATGAGGAGAGACAAAGGTTCATGTATTTTATAAGCACAGGGAATATTAAGTATGAGAATGGTGGAGAGACAAAATCAGAAAAATAGACAAAGAAAAACATGAGAAGTGTGCTACATGTGCAACTACTAGTTGGAGGTGCATGCGAACAATTAAGGCTGCTTTAGATGCATAGTAATTGCTTAGGTTTACCAAGGCTATGAACTATGAAGGTGACTGAAAGCTAAGCTGCAAATTAGTATCCATGTGAACGGGGTTGGATGTAGACACGGTAATAAGAAAGCAAGCTTGAATATTAGGCAGAAAAAAGATTGGAAAGATGGAACTTGCCTTTGACGGTAGCGCTTATCAACATCGGTGAGGCCATGGAATTTGTCGGGCAGTGGGAGTAAGGATTTGGTAAGGATTGCAAAGGAATTGACACGAACAGAAAGCTCCCCTGTAATACATTATACATATACATAATAGTAGTCAGTCTCAGTCCTAGTATATCATAT
The DNA here is from genome assembly GCF_026745355.1 of Beta vulgaris subsp. vulgaris. Lineage (NCBI taxonomy): Eukaryota > Viridiplantae > Streptophyta > Magnoliopsida > Caryophyllales > Amaranthaceae > Beta > Beta vulgaris. The sequence goes on along the minus strand of NC_079205.1, from coordinate 66,222,495 downwards.
AGATAAAAGCAAACAAGAGTAAGAATAAGATTAAGAATAGTGGAGACCTTTCTCAGTCCTTTTCAAAGTGCCAGTTACACCAAGTATATCACCAATATCAACAAGTGCTTTTAAATGCTCAAAGTGATCTGCAGAGAGCGTATCCTTTTCACAGTAAAGCTGAATTGTGCCAGAATGATCTCTTAGAGTGAGAAAGGCAAGCTTCCCAAAAGCCCTGCGACTCATAATTCTTCCGGCAACGGAGACGTGATCATTAGCCTCCTCACCACTAGGAAGATTCTCATACATGGACTGAAGTTCACTTGTTGAATGACTCCTATCCCACTTGTATGCGTAAGGCTCACACCCCTTGCTTCTCAATTCTTCCACCTAAAGTCAAATTGTATATTCAAACACCTTACTATTACCAGCTAGGGACTACTTCTGTACTTTGTACGGCTTTCGTGGCTCATATAGATGGATGATAAAAAAAAAACTAGGACTACATTCAAATAACTTACCTTGTTCAGGCGGATGGTGCGGACAGCTTCCCTGTCGGATGTAGATGTAGAAGTAGAAGACGACGACTGGGGACGGCGGCTGCGGCTCGGAGTCGGAGTCGGAGTCGGAGTCGCACAGGCAACAAAGCGGCGCCGAACGAATGATGTAGTTGTATTGCCCAACGACAACTTCGACTTCCACTGGAGCAGCTGCTTCAGCTGCTGAGACGATTGGATTTGGCTCCATACCTTCACTCCATCCATCATCATCGTCGCACTAGCTCACTTTCTTCACCCTTCTTTAGAGATAAACTGTCACTACCTCTTTAGGGCCTTTCTTTGATTCTTTCTATTCCTCCTGAATTCAGCACATTTCTCATTTGGCATTTCAAAACTACCACGCCAGGCCCAGCCCCAACCGCGGCCCCGCAATGCCTTCTATGTCTTCTCAACAACACTTCTTAGATGAGCAAAACTCAACTTTTAAACCAAAAACTAGTTATTAAACCCGGGCTATGCCTCAGATAAGAAAAAATTTCATCTATTAATATAATACTTTATGATAATAATACTAAATACAACTTAGCCTAGTGGTTAGAACTTTAGTATATGTACTTGAGGTCTTGGGATCAAATCTTATATTATGCAATTTCTTATCTTTTTTATGTGGCACAGTTTCTTGTTTTTGCACGCCTTTTAATATACTAGCCTTCATATGCACACGATGCGTGCGTTCATTTCAAAATTTGTTATTCTATTAGATACTCCATTCATACTTTATTTATGATTAAACTTAAATGTGAAAAATTCAACAATTAGATGAATTTAGATATATTAATTCGCTAATGTAAAAAAATAAAAAGGTTGTGAGTGATTGTTAACATTTATTTTTTGTGAATGAATATTGAACAAAAAAAACAAAAATAATGAGTTGGTTTAACTGAATTAAAGAGTATCAAAGGTAGTGAATGTTCAGACTTTTCATGTGCACGTTATGTATGCCATCTCTTTTTATAAGGTATAAATATTTTGTCCATTTAATTTTTGATTGAAGTATTTGATACATATACCATTTTAAACTTGTTTTAAATGGCAAGTTGGAATGAGAATTTTTAAATGAGTTGCTTTTGTAATTTTTTTTCATTCCATTAATTAGATCATTAAGGGTATTTTAGTCAGTTCAAAAGAGGACACCACACCTCCTCCCTTGACTTATATAATAGAGATTTGTATAGATTAATTCTTAAGTCTGGGTTATATCTGGGTAATAGAAAATGTGGTAGACTGTAAGGCCTTGTTTGGTTGTATATAGGAAGTCATACTTCCTATAAAGTTATTTTTTCATGTATTTGAAATTTCTAGGAAGTGTAAAATTGTGTTTGGTTGATAATGGGAAGTAGAACTTCCTATGGAAAGCTCTACTTACCTAGGGGGACATAGGTAAGTAACTTCCTCCGAACTTCTTAGGAAGTGCAAATTTCCATGATTTTGCCAACCAAACAATTTCATGTACTTCTACTTCTTAAGAATTTACACTTCCCATGATTTGTTTTATCAACCAAACAAGGCCTAAATATATTTGTGTAACTAGTGGCTCAGTGTATTGCAGCTCTTGTAGGTCCGTGTCAAGGTAAACAAACACTTCAATACATCTATACGTTATTGTTAATTCAATCATGTCCAATACCCTTTGTAACACCCCGATAATTCTCTCTTTCTAGAAAATACTTTTATAACAAACCTAGAGAATTACCCAGGCATTATCGCCCGTGTGAAAACGTCTCGGCTTACTCAGAATTTTGCAGCGGAAAACAATTACTAAACTAAAATCAACTTTATTAACTTATGAAATAAAAACCAAAACAATGTTTGAACTGAAACACACCAACTTAAAGCTAAAGTCTGAAAATATCAATTCCTAGAAACAACTTAAATACTACTAATGTCACAAAAGCCTCTCCATTCCAGATTTCCCAATGGTATGCATCTTCGAACCTGTAATGTCAGTGCTTTCTTGACTCTGCTCCCCCGAAGGATTACCACAGGATCAATAGGCAAAGCCATGATCACAAACACAGACAAGCACGTAATCAGCAAAGCTGAGTACTACATATCAGGCATAAATAATCCTGAACATGATACTACAACATAAATAATAATAAGCATATAACAAACTGCAGATGACTCTTACTGAACGAGACTCTAAACTTTTATTTCTTCTTTTAGATGGAATAGTTATGGGACGAGTTGTCTATACTGAAGTAGGAGATATGGGAGCTACCACATATTCCAATTGACCTGCGATATCGAGGAACATTTGAGCTAAAAAGGAAAGGTGATCAATCCAATCCTAGGAAAATACATATCACGGCGGACTATGTATCCCAACCCTTAGTGTCCAACTCTAGACGTGCACCAGTCTAAAGTCTATAACCTATCTCGTTTCACTTTACGTTGTATTCATTTTTATACTTGTGTTGACACCAACCAAGCACACAACATATATACTAATAATCACAAAAATCACAAAACTCCTTTTTATCTTAGAATTAACAAGTTCACAACTTATCATTCAAGACTCTTTTAACTTCTTTTATTCTTTGCTAACTTGCCTGTTGAACCTAGCCAACAGTAAACTGTACCTTTATATAGGTATAACTCAAAATTACCAAATAAGATCCACGGTTCTTATAAGATAAATAAATAATCTCAAAGAATCTATGTAACACATGATTCCAACCCACTTACATTAATTCACTCACGAATTAATACCAAACTAAACTTATCTGCTTGCATCAAACTTCCATACAAACAATCTTACTTATACATATTCTTAGTTTACATGTAGCATACAAGCAAATAACATGTAAAGCAATCTCAGTAAATCATATATATGAACAACAAGGTCCTATACATGATACTACAAAATAAAAACATCCCTAGAGCATGTTTCTAACCATATAGCACGTAGACTATGTACGTACCTTGTATAAACGCAACGGTAGGCCACTTTTATGTTCTAAAAGTCCCCTACTATAAATTCTCGCCTCAACAAATTAAAATAATCAAGTAAATACTTGAACTAAAAAAAATACAGCAACTTTAAAACGTCCCAAACCTTTTAAACGTCTTTAAAAATCGTTTTTATAATTTAAACTCTCGTTATTTTTAATCCCTAGTATAGTAAATATTTAGTGATTAAAAATCATTAAAAACCTTAAAATATAACTTTCTGAATTTCCAGCATCTATAAAATTTTCTAAACTTTCTGAAAATATTTTATAATGCATATAAAAATCGTATTCCAATCAAAATTCATATTTATACTTTAAATATACGGTTTCTAGTGATTTAAAACCCTAAAAACCATATCTTTCATGATTAAAACTAAAAATAATAAATCTGAAATTTTTTTCTTTTATACATATGAGAACCGAAACAAATTTCTTCATAATAAATAATAACTCAAATCGTAATCATGTAAATAGTAATAAAATAACAATAAAAATTAGGACTTTAATGGAATCTTAAAGGAGAAGTAAAGAAAAACAACCAAAATAAGAGGAAGAAGGCAGCGCCGGCGGCTGTGACAGCAGCAAGGAGGTGGCGGCAGCAGCTTTCTTGGTTCAATCAAGGTTTTGTGACGTTTCTTTCAACAAGAAACGTTACTTAGCGAAGAAGAAACGATCTTTGGTGGGAAAATATGAACACGCAACAAGAGGAGAGAGAAAGTGAAAGGCGAGTGAGAGAGAGAACAGAAATTACGTGCAAGGGAGGAGAGAGAAAATAGAATGTAGGGCAAAATATTGGGTTTTTAGGATATTTAAATAGGCTAATCCTTTTGGGCTTAGGAAAAGAAATTTCAATAATTAAAACTTTGATGACTAACAAGATGGGCTTATTAGGACTTTAGTCATCAAATTATCCTTTCCCTTTTTATTACTTTTGGGCTTTCGATTCCATTAAGTTTTCTTTTAAATATGCTTTTAATAATTAAACTTTTATTTAAAATATGCTTAATTAAAATATTACAGGTTTTGTTAAGCCATGCAAAAATATTTTTAGTTGACTTTTAAAAATAGTCAACCCTTTTTAAAAGTCAAACCATTTCCAAACTCATTTGGATTTGAATATAGCTACATAAATAACTTAATATATTTATGAAAATCCTTTAAAAATGTGGGGGATTACACCCTCATTATTAGAGATGGAAATATCCAGTGGATCACCCGTCCACCCGCCTTAATGACGGGTGAAAAACCCACTTTAAACGGATGTTGGACAGATGACGAATTAACGGATGCTGGTGACGGATCAACTTCGGATAAAATAATTTTCATCCATCATCCGACCCGTTAACCCGACCCATCACCCGTTTAGTTCAAAAAACCTTTTTTTCCAGGTTAAACCTAAAGGCCCACTGTCTAATTTCACGATTTCATTATCATAAATTTCACAATCTCACGTTCTCATTTCTCTCTCTTATGCCTCTATTTCTTACTCTTCTCTCTGGACCCCTCTCTCTCCCTCTCTCTCTATCTATCTATCTATCTCTCTCTTTCTCAGATTTATGGCTGAAATTTCAAAGGATCTTCTAATGGTGGAAATTGATCAACCTTCGAGAAAGTTGCAGCTTCATCATCGCAACCTTCCAACAAATTCAACGACGTCGCTTTAACAATCCATCACCCGCACGTCGTTTTTCTTGTTGATGGTGGTGTTCATTTGAAAAAAGATTCCTAATTGGGTATGGGACGTCCAAACACTAATTTCATCAATCATTAAAATCTAGTTTGAGTCCAATTATCTCTTCCTAATCCCACAAGGGGAACCTATAAAACCCCCAATAAATACCCGATTTTTCCCACACAACTTATTTTCTCTCTCCTCCTTTTTTTTCCCAATATTTCGTCCCTCTCTTTCTTTTTCTCTCTCTGTTTCTTTCTTCCTCTTTCTTAGGCCCTCACGTCTCCTCCTCAAATAACATTTGTAATTAGCAACACACAACCAAACACCACCCTAAGAACCATCTTAAGGATCAATTTATGTAATTGCATACCAATTCATAACCCACTTTTTGAATTTGGGTATCAAATTCATACATATTGAAACTCTATAATGTGCCACTATATGGAGTTTGTAATCCGAAATATACGTGTTTAAAATATATGTCTAATATTATTTATTGATTTCATATGATCACAACTCATACTATAAGTTGTTATCTGGTATAATTTAATCAATCACTAATCTGGTTTGACATCAACTTATTTATGTGAAGTTCTATGTTGTACATATTGCATAATTTCAACGCTTCGTGGACTGTTGGTTTCTCTTGAAATTGGCAATTGACTGTTTAATAGGCAGAATATCAAGTTATTTGCATTTGGCTTGAGATTTTCACGGGTTAATCCCTGACTTTAGAGTTCAACGACAGGATTAAGACACATGCATAAGTATATAACTTATTTCTATCCACATATTTTATGATTGATTTGTAAATAATGGTCAATATTTATATGACACTCATGATTTATAAAGCATTAAAAAAATGTAAATTGTGGCACTCAATTAATGTCCTTTTGATGTTTTTAGTTTGTTTTTCTTGGCATAAAAGGATTTCAATTATGACATAAATTTTATTACACATCCGGGTATATGATAAGCATGATCATCCAATGCTAATTTTTTTTGCTTATTATTCATTTAAAATCATCTAAATGCACAAAAAATACTAAAAAAAAAAGTTTAAAATGAGTAAAAGTAATTTTAAATATACCAATCATGATACACCTGGATATATGTATGATGAATGAACTTAAGCGATAACGTAAATAAAGGAATGGAGGGAGTATATAATTTGTTGCAATTACGAAGCATGTTGAAAAAAGAAAAATGAAAGAGGCTGGAGCCTCGGGGGTAAAATTGGAAAAGCAGGAGTGTTAGGCCGGGGCAGAAGAAAACAAGGAAAGAAAGGGAATAGAAAAAGGCGAGGTCCATAAAGACGTCCGTTTATTGGATTTTTGCAGAAACCAGAAATACAGTGTAAGTTCTCCCACCTCCACTCTCACAGTCTCATTCTCTCTCTTTTTTTTAAAAAAAAAAAACACAAGAAATTGGGGGAGGAAAAAGAAAAGAAAGACAAGCAGAGTTATCTGATATCTGGAGGGGAGAGAGAGAAAGAGAAAGAGAAAGAGGAAGAGGAAGAGGAAGAGGAAGAGGAAGAGGAAGAGGAAGAGAGGGGTGGGTGGGGTTCGAGGTAGGGAAGCAGAGTGTGGATGCGCTTTCTTTTCAAATCTAAAGTGTGTCTATTATCTATTATCTATTCTCTATAGTGCAGTGTAGTGTAATTATTAATGGTGAAGACTGAAGATAGAGCAAGGGAGTAATTACTAAACTGGGGCTGGATCTCTCTCTCTCTCTCTCTATCTGTGAAATCTGTCTACAGTGACTTAGAGTGGTGGTGGTTGTTCAACTTCAACAGTAGCAGTAGCAGTAGCAGTAGCAGATGAGCAGGATGATGTGGATGGGTGGAGTTGCCTTCTACTTCTACTTGTTTTTCTTCTTCTTCTCCTCCTCTTGGGTGTGGCTGCCAGCTTCCGCGGCCAGATTGCATTCACCCTCTCGCCAGAAGTTGGAGCTCCGAAAGCATTTGAACCGTTTCAACAAGCCTCCTGTCAAAACCATCCAGGTCCTCCCTCTCTTTTACTTTGAAATTACCAACTTTTTTTTTCTTTTCTATCGTTACTCGTCACTCGTCAGTGAGAGAGGTAGACCCTAATTTCTCTACTCCACTTTTTTTTTTCTGGTGCTCGTGGTTTTCAATCGGATTTTTTTTTTGTTACTACTTTGCACGACCATATTTTCTTTATTTTGTCATCAATGTCATCACTTGTTTGCTGCTTATGTGATTTACTCTTTAGCTAGGAAATTAAACTCACCTGGGTTTTCCTGCTTCTCCTCTCTACCCCCTTTTCTCTTTTCTTTTTTAGACTTTTTTTTTTTTGTTTCTTCATAGTCCTAAATGCAAATGCAAATGCATCCCCTAAATTTAATGTTTTTCCTGATTCTTCCTTTTTCTCTTTCCTTTCTACCATTTTTCTCTTTTCCAGATTTAGTTTGGTTCGCTTTATATTCCCTCAATGGGTGGGTGACTATTGTACCCTTAATTCAACCTGCTTCGATTTGCTCACTTGTGTATTTTTTTTCTATTGTTAAATCTTAATATCACTGTTGATTCTATGACGTAAATGGTTTATCTATGTTATAATGTCTCCAAGTTCTGTAGCTTGAAATTTATGAGTGTATGGTGTATTATGCAGAGCCCAGATGGAGACTTTATAGACTGTATTCCCATTAATCACCAGCCAGCCTTTGATCATCCTTTCCTCAAGAATCATACTATTCAGGTCTACTTCCCACAATCTGTACTATCTGCTTCTTATAATCTATGTATCCTACATTGCTCAGTGCTTACTCAGGGTTTATGTTGGCGATGATACATATAGATGAGGCCTAATTACCACCCAGAAGGTTTGTTTGGTGACAGTAAGGTGAAGTTTGGTACAAAGCCAACACCGCGAGCCAATCCAATTAGACAACTGTGGCACTCCAATGGTAAATGTTCAGAGGGGACTATCCCCGTTAGGAGAACCAAGGAGGATGACGTGTTGAGGGCCAGCTCTGTTAAGAGATATGGAAGGAAGAAGCACCGCGCCGTTGCCAAGCCTAGGTCTCCAGATCCAGACCTTGTCAACGAAAGTGGCCATCAGGTTTCCTCCTTCATCTTCTAACTTTTAGACGCCCACTCTTACTTCTGTTACTACTTTTATCATGGCAAAGGCAAAAAGAAGTTGATACTTCCTTCACTAAAAGAACATTGCTGCTTTATATCCCTCTTTTTCTTGATTCTTATTCTATTTTAGTTTTACTTCCTAAATCCTTTTTTTTTTCTTTTTCTTTTCTTATTTGGTGGACAGCATGCAATCGCATACGTTGAAGGAGACAAGTATTATGGAGCAAAGGCAACCATAAACGTCTGGGAACCAAAAATTCAGCAACCTAATGAGTTCAGCTTGTCTCAAATCTGGATTTTGGGAGGTTCCTTTGGTGAAGATCTCAATAGTATTGAAGCTGGTTGGCAGGTATATGTTTTAAGATTTGATGATTGTTTTTTCTTTACCTTTTGAGTTAGTGACATGATCATATTGCATTTTTACGAGTAGCAATCTAGTTGCATGCACCCTATTGATCTTTGAGTAACTTTGTATCCCCATGACTCTGCCACGACCCCATTTCATTTCCTTGAATTTTGGTCCTCAATACTCCCTCAAAGTACAGTACTATGAATTATTATATGTTGATATGGGTGCTTATTTACTGCTTTCTGGGCTGTGTGGATGATCTGGAAACAGGTGAGCCCTGATCTCTATGGGGATAACAACACCAGGCTTTTCACATATTGGACGGTAAATTTCCCCTTAAGGAGTATGTTGAGCTTGTTTGTCTAATTATGAGAGCATTGTGGAGCGCTAACCTTCGATTCTAATATTTTAAATTTATAATCTACAGAGTGATGCATATCAAGCGACGGGATGCTACAACCTCCTGTGCTCAGGATTCATACAGATTAACAGCGAGATAGCAATGGGAGCAAGCATCTCCCCTGTCTCTGGCTTTCGAAGTTCCCAATATGATATCAGTATACTTGTCTGGAAGGTAAATTCCATATTCTCCATTCAATCTTAGTTGTTGTGGGACCAACTTTCCATATTGTATACTACTACTAATAATACTAGTGTTCTTTGGCCTGTTCATTTTACATGGTCGCAATAATTTTTCATGTAGTAGTATAAAATTCAATAAATATAGTGGCTTTAGCTGTCAAATCAATACTCAAAAAGGATGCATTTTTACAATTTTTGGAAAAGAGTTATTCCTGAATTAAATATGGAAGGAGAAAAGGGTGTTTGTTTTCTTGAATTATTTATCTATAGAGTACTTGCTAAGGAGAGGAAGAAAGTGACAAAGCTGTGGTCTGTGGATCAGATGCTAAGAAGAAAAAGAATCTTTCAAAATGGTTCCCTAATATTAACTGATATGGCCTTGTGTATTAAAAAACTGGGGCATTCTTTCTTTTTTAAAAAAAAAAGTATTTTCCTGCATAGGGCCCCCACGGGGCACCACCACTCTTAATTGTCCTCTCTCTCTTATCAATCAAGAGTGAGGACAATGAAAAGCAATTGGTATTAGCCTTTTGATCTAGAAATGAGGACAAAAGATGATCACATGTAGTGTTAACTGTGTGAATAATGGGAAATGCATAACAATCCAAATTATCTTTTGACTTATAGTTTAGTTGTGGGTGCCCCAGCCCCCTCAATTCTGTAGGAAGTGGTGGGACTGATGAGTGGGTGGTTGGGTGGGATGCCCAGAGTAACAACCACCTTATGTCTTCTTTGCTTTCGTTGTGTTATTGAATATCTAGTACAATTTGGTTTGATTTGATATTAACCCTTTAAGGTAATATGGTATTGCTTTAATACTCGTAGTTGTAGCATCATGGCCATGGGTGTGGAGTATTCCATTGTATTGAAGAACTAGTGACTTCTCATTTATTTTTTTAAGAACTAGTCACTTACCGTTTTCATCATTTCGAAAAAAACTGCTCACTCTTTTAACAAAAGATAGTCTTGGTCCATACATGCTCTCTTCCATGCCCTCTATCTTCTTCAAATTATGATAAATTTTCTCTCCTCTCTCTCTGTCTTTAAATATAGTAAAGAAAGTATGTGCCCTCAAATTTGAGCACTACTTTCCATTTTGAAAGTGTATCTACCATAAGGAAGTAGTTTTCCGAAAAACGGAAGGATTAATATACAGCAATGAGTGGTTATTGCAAGTCCAAATTATCATCATTAGTAGTAAGTAGTTGTTGAAGTGATTGTTGGAATGTTATTGTATGATGTATGTAGGATCCAAAGGAAGGGCACTGGTGGATGCAGTTTGGGAATGACTACGTGCTGGGGTATTGGCCATCATTCTTGTTCTCATACTTGGCAGACAGTGCGTCAATGATAGAATGGGGAGGGGAGGTGGTAAACTCAGAACCAGATGGACAGCATACGTCAACTCAAATGGGGAGTGGGCGTTTCCCAGAGGAAGGCTTTGGCAAGGCAAGTTACTTCAGAAACATACAGGTGGTAGATGAGTCCAACAATCTTAAAGCTCCCAAAGATATTGGTACATTCACCGAGCAGTCCAACTGTTACGATGTTCAAACCGGCAGTAACGGCGATTGGGGTCATTTCTTTTATTATGGAGGCCCTGGCAGAAATTCTAAATGCCCTTAGATGCTTCTTTTAATGGAACGAAACATTACGTTAAGTTACTGCTGAAAATACTGGAAAGTAGAGTACTATATTTAACCTTAAAAAAAAAATCAAATTAATCTATCCCTTTCCCCCATCCCTTAAGAAAAGGAAAAAAAAAAAAAAACAACCCAAGGAGGCAGAGGTACCCCAAAGGGATTAGCCTCATTGTCTCTGCATATGCTCTTCTGTAATATTCGATCTTGGTGTTTGAAGTTTGAACCATAAAACTCATTTTCTCTCTCTCTCTCATCCCAAATTCCACTTCCAATTCCCAACCCTTGTTTATTTTATTACTATGTGAGTAGGATGGTGCAAGTAGAGTTAGCTTTTTGCTTGTTTGTAGTAAATGAGTATTAAAAATGTGTTTTTCTTTTTTTTGGGTTTTCACTGGTATTGGGTTTTGAAGCTTCTCCTCCATGTAACTATGTAAGAAAGTGTATGGGGAGGGAGAAATCAGCCTGAGTTTTTGTTTCACTAAACTCACAAGAAGCAGGTCTGTTGTCAATGCTAGTATTTGTTAGTTCCATATATTTGTAATCAAATTGATTAGTGGCATTTCATAATTTGTTTTCTTTTTGGTATGATTTGTACTCTGATTTGTCAAACTTCTTTTCAAATGCAATTTGTTTTTGTTTATGCATTCTTTCTCCGTTACCTTTTCCAATAGTAGGAGTATCTCTTTATCTTTTTCTTTTTCTTTATTTGTCCATAAAGTTGGCTTTAGATGTAAAAAGGAAAGGTGGTTTTGAAAAGATGTAGTCGTACTATTTTAAGATTTTAAGAGGTTATGCTATGACTGAGAAGTGAATAAGCATATGAAAGGAAAGGAAAGGAAAGGAGCGCATGTGATTGTAAATGGATGACAGCACTTTCCACTGACCAGTCGCATTGGGCCTACCGTTTCTCTTTTATTTTGCCAAGAATCCAAACCTCCACTGTTCCCAAGGCCTTTTCAAAATGTTTATCCTCCCTACTCCCTAGTCCCTCCCAACAAAGTTCTAGTGTTAGCATATTGTGTTTGTGATATTGCACTTATATTAGGTTCTGTTTGAATTACTCATTTCGTTTTTTTTTTATTGTTACGTTTACAATTTTTTACACATGTTAATGGTTCTGTTTGAATTACTCATTTTATTTCTTTTTAATTGTTACGTTTACATTTTTTTACACATTTTAATACAAAAAATTTACACTATATTACATATCTTTATTATATAAGCCAAGGGAGGATGTGTGATGTCCTATTTTGAAGTGACTAAAATATCCTTAATGATCTAATTAATAGAATGAAAAAAATTACAAAAGCAAAACATTTAAAAATTCTCATTCCAACTTGCCATTTAAAACAAGTTTAAAAATGGTATATGCATCAAATACTTGAATCAAAAATTAAATGGACAAAATATTTATACTTTATAAAAAAAGATGGCATACATAACGTGCACATGAAAAATCTGAACATTCACTACCTGTGATACTCTTTAATTCAGATAATCCAACTCAGTATTTTTGTTCTTTCTGTTCAATATTCATTCACAAAAAATTAATGTTTAACAATCACTCACAACCTTTTTATTTTTTTACATTAGCGAATTAATATATCTAAATTCATCTAACTGTTGAATTTTTCACATTTAAGTTTAATCATAAATAAAGTACAAATGAAGTATCTAATAGAATAACAAATTTTGAAATTAACGCACACATCGCGTGCATATGAAGGCTAGTACTACTAGTTGGAAGACCACTGATAAATATCACTATAGCTCTTTTATTTCTTTTATCTTTTTTCCTCCATAATTCTCTTCTATTTATTTAGTCATGAGCAGTATTTCGATGGTAGTTATTTTGGGTATATGGGTCATGTATGGGTTAATTATCATATGGTAACAAAATCAGGTTTTATTGATGATAGTTGTTAACTATTAAAGGCATGTGATTAATTATAAAGACAACAAAAAAAATACATGGTGAACTTTGAAGAGTTTGAGGGTATATAAGGTCAAAAAACAAGTTACTTGGGAGTATGTTGGCAAAAATTTGTAATATTTATCTAGATAAATGGTCTTATATATCTCTATATTATTCATCTTTGAATGCTTATCCGCATAAATTTAGATCAATTGATATGGTAATTCTATCTTTTATCCCTTTGAGAGATTTGTTCTATATGTGATTGTATTTGCAGAATTCCAAGATATTATCATGAATTTAAGATTACACATGTTGAGATCCTAGTTAATTTACTATCTTTAATCTCATTCACCCAATTATCTGTGTGGCTAAATTTTTTAGTAAATGAATTATTATCCTTGACCTCATTTTCATAACTTGATGATTGATTATGTGGTGCTTTAAAACTCGTGAAAAAGGCTCAATATACATATACTCCCATTATTTTATAAAGTTCTTATTACTTTTGATTTTAGTTTTTTCTTAAAAATCTTCCTACTTCTACCTTATTCTTAAATTTTGTTCCATTTTCACGTTATTTTATCACAGTCGTTAGACTCACATAATTATACACTTTATAACAACCACATTATCTTCTCTTATTAAAATAAACTAAAAAGACTCACTTCACAGTTCACACACACTCTATCTCCTCATTGCTTGTTTTCAATTGCAACAATTCGTATGAAGATCTTTAAAATCATGGAACAAAGAAAATGATCTTATGTAAAGTATATTTTTAGCCAACTTCAATTGTACAATAATATTGATTTTTTGAATTGTATAAGTAAAGCTAAAGTTGTTCTATATAATTAATGAACTGTGTGGTTATATATATATATTAGGTTTTTTAGATTTTCTTAAATTTGTTGTAGTTTTTCTTAAAAAAAAAAATCTAAAAATGAGTTAAACATGACAATCATTAATTATTAAATTGATACTAGTATATGTTCAAACTGGCTGCCAAATTAGTTGTTTTAGATAAGTGTACGATACAAACTAGCTTTTATGTTGAAATACTATAATAAATACAAAATGGTAATACTAGTTTATGCCAAATGTTATTCCAAAAGGTTGAAGTTTGTTTGAAAAAAGTAATTAATGTAGCAATTGTTGGTTGTTCGAATAGTAGTTTTTTTTTTTTTTTTTAATAGGTTCGAATAGTAGTTAGTTGTTATATATTAACAGCCAAAATTGCTAATGATTTAGTATTTAGTAGTACTTATTGTTGATTTACTCCCTCTGTTTTATTTTGTTATTTCTCATATTTTTCATTGGTAAATTTCAATATATTGCTCTTATCTAGAATATTTCCATACATAGTATAAGTTGATGACTTAATTCCTATTGATTTTGAACTCCAATAAATGTGTTCATACTATTCATTGGTCATGTTTTACTCTTTTAATTAATTTATTTTATTTAAAATAGTGGAATCTTACCTATTTTGTAAATTGCATTGATTTCTTTCCCGTATCTAAATAGGAACAACAAAGGAAAATAGAGGGAGTATTAGATAACAAACATGAAATATATGTTTCTTCCATAAGGTGTTCTCGAAGCCAACTCTACCCAAAGGATATCTATTTAAATATTTTCAAAACTCTACTTCAACCACTAATAGATACTTCAAGCACTAGTTCACCAAACAATAACATTTATCATCATGATAAATTTTTACTTAACTAGTCAAAACTCTAAAATCAATATGAATAACAATATATAAGGGATATAAGGGAGGGAAGGGAAAGAGGACTACAGCTTTGGAGAAATGAGACTCCATTTTTCTTTAAATCTCTCCAATCCCGAGGAATAATGTTAGGAGGAAGGATAATACATTCCATCCTCAATTGATATTGTTTGACGAAAAAACGGTGGTTATATATATATATATATATATATATATATATATATATATATATATATATATATATATATATATATATATATATATATATATATATATATATATATATATATATATATACACACAAAATAAATGTGAAGATATCGTTTGATTTTTAGGGTCGGACCAATTTTATGGAGGTTGGAACACATGTCAATTTATCCCATTTTTGTATTTGTGAATAATATCTCATAAAATTACCTTTTCAGTATGGAGGTTGGAACACATGTCAATTTATGGCTTATCACCAGCCTTTTGAACAATGACAACTCATATGTTATTGCATTAATTTAAGTTTTTCTTTAATAACAAGACTCTAGTATAGCTGTTTAAGAGATTTTATACTCATTTATTGGGTTATATATACCTATATAATGGTGTTTTATTTCTTTTCACAAGGTTAAATTTGTTTCGTGTTATAAAACAAGGTTGATGAAGATTCATTGGTTCATGCAATAGATGTCATATCAATTTCTAAACCAACATAATCAAATTTATTTATATTTCAAAACCACAAACAACAAAAGATGAATGGGGTGTTTGGCTTTTTGGGGCAAAAAGAAGGTTCTGGACCACTTTAAGAGTTTTTTATTATGTGAGTGTTTGGTAAACATAGTTTCAAGAAAGAATTGTGGGTGAAAACTCTCAAAATAAAAAAGCTCATCTTTGGAGCTTTTTCTTTAATCGATTAGGTGAGAGAATGTGTGAATAACTTTTTTGCTTATAATTATAATACTAATATATTGATTAAGATGTCAATAAATGTCATTTTACACAAACAAAGGGTAATCAACAATCGGCTAAATTTTACCAAACACATTTATGTGAAAAGCTAGTCAAATTTACTAAACAAGAAGGTAAAAGTCTAAACTCTAACAACTAAACTATAAACTCTATTTGTTAATTAGGGCCAAAGACCCCTTGTGTGTGATCTTATATCAAACAACGAAATGAAAGTGCGTATATACTATTACGTTGTAAAATAACATCTACAACAATCATGGTTTTACCATATTACAATGTTATTTGATCAATTTTTTGCTATATGTTTGTCGGTTTTGATTTTTCTTTTAGATGTTGTTTGCCTTTTTATTTATGAATTAATTTAGTTATAAAAGAATACATATTATTATTGATTCATTATCATCAATCTTACTCTACCTAGGACTTTTAGGTCCAATGGTATGACTTCCTATTTACCACGTAGAAGACCAAGGTTCAAATTTGGGTAGAAGCAAAAATTTCAAAGTTGGGAGGGGGGGGGGGGAGGGGGGGGGGGCTTGTTGGACCTTTGGTTGAATGACCATGTGTGAGAGCAGCATAAAGGAAAATTCTTCTTATTACGAAGTTCCCAAAGGGGACCAAAAAAAGAGATTATCAATCTTATACTTTAACTAGAATTGTGATATACTTATAACTTAAACTAGAGTTGTGGCTTCCGAAAACCGTGTAGCATGGGCTTTCATAAAAGACGAGTGTTACTCAATTAAGACATCTTATATGGTGGGGAAAGTCGGGTAATTTATAACTTTTTCATAGAGCGTGGGTTAAAAATTTGGAGCCTCCAAGTCTCCCCGAAGGTAAGACACTTTTTATATGGCAACCCCTTCCCGTTAGAGCTTTATTAAAGCACCGTCATGTTGTTGATGATGATTTGTGCCCACTTTAATAAAGAACCATGCTTATAAAATCATGTACAACTATGTTGTTAAAGCCTATCATGTATGGTTCCGGAGAAATAAAATGTTATTTGAGAATCAGTGCCGTACAGATGAAGAAGTGGTGTCCTATACGCCAAAGCAGCTCATGAGTATGGAGAGTACTCGAAGAGAATCTATGAAGGGCTGAAGGTTGTTGCTGCTGTATCATCAAATAAATGGATGTGTTATAATGATGCATTGTAGTGGATGATGGGTGGGGTTAGGAGTGGTGGCCTGAAATGAGATGGGAAATGTTGTCTGCTGCTACCCCACGAGTCAAGGCTTGCTGGGTAGTGGAGGTGGCTGAAGGAAAAGCCTTGTGCTTCGCCATCAAGCTCGCTTGAATGCATGAATTCTTGAAACTAGGAAAAAAAGTAACCTATAAATGATAATATATGATTGTGGTTTTCTTTTTGCAAAGAATAATTTAAAATAATTTTTTTTTTCGCAAAATTGAACTTTTAAAAGGTTTTTTTGGAACGGATTAAACTAATCACTAAATGGATTAAACAAGTCATTGAATGGGTTAAGAACTATCATTAATGAATAGATTAATCTGTTAACGAAATAGATTAAACTAGTCACAATATTTAAAAATGTGGCATATTCTTCTTAATATTGAAGTTGGGCCGGTGTCGAATTTTAAATAAAAAATAGATGGTCTCTTAAAAGACTAGTTGATTTTTCTTAAATTATATTAGGAGTGTAATTTAAGAATTAAGATAAATAAATTTAGGCATTTGTAAAGTGGTAGTGGTAGTAGATGGGGAGTAGTAGAGAAGTAGAGACTAGAGTTGAAAAGATCTAATAGTAATAGTTGATAGTTGTACTAGGCAGGAGGCATTGAGGCAACATAGCAGTTGGTAGTTTTCTCTCTCGCCAGTCGCCACTACCCAGTACCCAGTGCACAATCTGTACTATCTAGTATGCCTGCAGTCTGCGTGTGAGCTGAAGGCTGAAACCGCTTTCCCCGTTAATTTTCCACATGAACACTGTATCTGTAGCCTCAAATCTGTAGGGTTTTAATCTGCCCTAGGAATTAGAAATTAGGAATTAGGAATTAGGAATTAGGAATTTAGGATAGAGTATTTCGTTGTTCGAATCCGGGAGAAGCTCAACAACAACTACTCTCTAGTCTCGAATACTGCCTGACAACAGGAGGAGTACTTGATACTAACATAGAGCTAATCTTCCAGTTCCTTAGTTCTGTCTGGGGATTTTAATTTTAATTTTAATCTCGGAAACCCTAGTGTTGGGAATTTTGGAACGAGCATGAAATTGAAGGAGTAGGTCGAAAGGAGAGGCTTCAGGCCATGGAAGGCGAGGAGCATGACATTGTGTTGGCTTGTGTAATATCGGCTGCTCTTTTTGCCCTTTTCGGTTCTTCATCCTTCTCCATTCTCTGGGCCGTCAATTGGCGCCCCTGGCGTCTTTATAGGTTTCCTTCTTTATGCTTTCTTTGCTTTTCTCTCATTTCCCACCATTTTTATGACATTCTAATTTCTAACCAACTAGATTTTTAACCATATATATTATCTATGTCCACCACCAGAACCACTGTCTGGAATGCTGCAACTCTAACACCATTCTTAGATTATTTGGTCCTCAAAATGTTACTATTCTATTGCATGCCCTGCAAAGTGTTAAACTGGATGTCTTGGTGCCTGCTGCAGTAACCTGTATACCTGCTGCTTATATGATTTTTTTTCCCGTGCAGTTGGATCTTTGCCAGAAAATGGCCAGTTATATTCCAAGGACCTCGACTTGGTATCATATGTAGTGCACTCAGTGTATTTGCTTGGTTCATTGTTGTATCTCCTCTTGTGGTATGTGTTGCATGGGGATCCTGGTTACTTGTGATTTTGGGCCGAGATATTATTGGCCTCGCAGTTATAATGGCAGGAAGTGCTTTGCTATTGGCCTTCTACTCTATAATGCTTTGGTGGAGAACACGATGGCAAAGCTCAAGTATGTCTTCCAATTCCCTTTTAAGATTGAGTTTCCTTGTCACATGTCTTACTTGTTTTTTATACGTCAATATAACTTCACATAAGTTCATATACGTCAATATAAATTGAATTAGGAGAGTATTTCCTTACGCTGCCATGTTTGTGTCTTAGTTAATTTGTTGAAAACTTGTTTTTTGTTGTTGTTGTGCCCCCCCTTATCTTCATCTAGGATTTATTTCTCTACATGAAAATTGAAATGCACTTTTTAAAGCTTTGCCGTTATAATTTCACATGGCAATCTTCCGCCACCCGGATTGATGTTGGAATTTACCCCAAATCTGTGGTTGTTGGTTTACCACCATTGGCATTAGAATTGTTGAAAGGGTTGCACTTGATGCGGTATAGAGCTATATTGGCCGAGTGTACTGACCTCGTATCGGCCACATATTTGCCTTGTATAAGCCATTTTGGCTCCTTGACCAATATACAAAAGGCCTTTTTAACTCAATGAATCTTGGTTCAAAATAAGTGGAACTACCGATACGCATTGTCAATATTGGTTTATGGAGTATCCTTCTTCTTCGTGCTAGCTTTTGGAACGGCCTTGATACAACCTAGGCTTTCCTTGCTTATGGTACATGTTTGTGGTGGTATAGAAAGAAGACTGGCTATTCATAATTAGCATTCATGTTGAAATAATTGCATTCTCTTAGATGTTCTTTTTTATATATGTTATATGTTGCTATCTATAATTTCTATGTGCTGGCTGAATTATAGTTTGTTTTTAAGAGTTGTGTTGCTTTAGTGAGATGGAGGTCATGGAAGCATCAATAGTGAGTCAATATTGTATGGAAATTGAAAGTCTTTAGCACTGATCGTAATGTGGCTAGCTAGTTGGCAGGAGTGGGTTTGGTAGCAATGAGATGTTAGGAGCATGGCTGGTCAGGTTCTGGCAGACTCCATATATTAGGGCCTCTAAATGCTTTAATTTTAAACACAAGTTCCGTTGATTAATATTAAGCATAATTTATTTGGTGTAGTAGTCCATACGTTTTGTTACATGAAACTGTATAATCTATTTAGTACAAATATGCATTATTTGTCATTGACAGAATACTTCCCTTGACAAATTTTAGTCTAATCCTACAAATGATTATCAAATTTTACTACCTTTACATCACATCTAACCACATCACAAAATGACATTATTAATATTCTCCCCCTATTCTAAAATAAATGAAATACTTATCATTTAGCCAGTCTCAAAATAAATGGAATGTTCCCATATTTTGTGCTTACTTCTCTCTCTCTCTCTTTTCATTACACGTCCTTCTTTTTCTTTCTCTCTATCTCTCTCTTCTCCTAAATCCCCCGTGCCAAGGCCCTATGTTTCATTTAAAACAAAACGAAGGAAGTATATCATTTCAATGATTAAAGTTTTCGTCTCTTATAAAGAGCATGACAGTTACAAAAATTCAAAAAGAGAAATAAAGTCATAAGTTCATTATAAGGCAAAGGCATAAGAGACGTATACTACATAAAGAAACCAGGACAGTGAACAGCCACCAGTGAAAGAAAGAGAGCAAAAAAGTACTTGGGTTGTGGATTTTGGGCAAGGTGCAAAAACTGTATCTATTACCCATGTCTACATCGATCATCATTATCATCACTGACAGCATAGATCGAACTCCTAAGATTTGACAGCAAAGACCCAATGACCCTCACCCATAAATTGAAAGTTGAACCCCAAGTTTCAACCCAAGGCCAAGCAATTCACAATATATCATTCAATATGTTTGAATAATTAGATCTAAAAACAAATGAATTAGAAGTAGGATGAACTAGAATTTTCTTTTCGCCTATTCCGATGAGTGATAATATTTAGAAAATGAAGGATTTGATCTTTAGGAGGCTTATGGTATCATTAATTGATTGCAACTTGGAACTGACAGTTTTAAAAACACAAAAATTTGGACGGATTATTTTAATTGCATGGAAACTGGTTGGACATTCGCGCATTAACTCACTAGGCATATTTTCTTTACTTTGGCTTTGGGCTAGATTGCTAGAATATGGCTACCTTTTTCCTTTTCGCTTATTGAATTTTGGGCCCTCCTATAGTCTGATAGTCTCGATGGTTGCCTCTCATAACATAGTGGGGTTTTATTTAACTTTGGTAGATTTATGAATGGGTCTAAGTACTAAGCGCTGCTTCAAAAATCATTGCCAAACTAGCTTGTAGAATAATACATAAAGGACTTGTCTCATGATATTAAGGGGGGTAAAATGGTGCAATACAAAGGATCAAAGAGATTAAATATAAGCCATTACCTTGCGGAACGCTCTTAGGAGGTGGTCTTATTTAGCATAATGTTGCCTACATTTGATGAGTAGTTTGATTCCAGCCATCAGTTTCTCGCAAATCACGTTATGCATTTGAGGGCGTACTTTATGGAACAAAAATTCACGTAGTGGTTCCTCAAATTAATGCTTGTATCATGAGGATGAAGAAGGTTTAGTTTGTGGACTGTGGAAGCTCTTTCCTCTAACAATTTGGTCTTTTTTGTCTAAGGAAGATTTTGACTAGTTCATGCTTATATGTATTTTGAAAATTTATCTGTTAATCTATTAAGCCTGTTCTAGTTGATGCGTAGGGCCTTACTTGGACGTGCATGTCTTTTCTTGTAGACAAAGCCTTACACAGTTACACTACACCAGGAGAGCCATAATGGTTTTTTTCACTATATCTTTTAAGTTCTAATATATTATCTCATGGAAATAAGGAAAAGAAATTGTGAAATAATGTGCTTTAAGAAGCTTATAAGCGTCTGTCCACATATGTTATGGTCTTATACGTCTTAACTTGATCATTACACGCTTGAGGGTGAGGCTGACATGTTTGATGCTCAGAAGAGTTTTCACAAGAATTTTTATCCAAATTACTGCCAATATACCACGGGGAAGGCTGACATGTTCTTGAATGTGCCACTGAAATGTGCTTCAGTTTCTTCTTTAGTAGAGGTTTGAGTGAATTATCTTGAAATGTACATCTGGTGACTTGTTTAATAAGTAAGATCGTTACATTAATTACGTTAGTGTGAAAAATTCCACAAACATATATAGAACCTGAAGAGTGATAATCTTTTCATAATCTATGAAACTTAAATTAGTTATTGGAAGGCTAGTTTGATATTTGTTGTAATGAATGGGTAGCTGAAGGAGGATGTTTTGTTTATTTTGATGGGCTTAAAATTCACTTGTCGCAATAAGGAGATGGATAGTTTTAAGTGGTCACTTATGTATTTTGCCTCGTTTCCTTGAGGGAGAGGAATTGGTCCAAACAAGCACAATAATGCAGTGCTCTGCAGAAGAAAATAGGTTATGTTGAAGCTGAGTGACTTGTGAGCTTAGTATTTTATGATACTTGTTTTCTTCCTTTATTTGAGCTTCTTCCATTATACTAGTGTGGACTTTGTTTCTGGAACTGTATATGTTTTTATCTTATAGTGCTTTTCCCCCCATGTTGGTGGTATTGAAATTTTATTGTTATCTGATACTGTTTCAATTGGCTTTGTGTTGACAGGGGCAGTTGCTTTTCTTCTTCTTTTTGCGGTTGCATTACTTTGTGCCTATGAACTCTGTGCTGTGTACGTTACAGCAGGTTCTAGTGCATCAGAGCGGTATTCTCCTTCTGGATTCTTTTTTGGTGTATCTGCTATTGCTTTAGCAATCAACATGCTCTTCATTTGCCGAATGCTATTCAACGGTAATATTGCCAGCATGCTGGCTTTGCTTTTGTATTTTCGCTACGACATGATGTCTTTCATTCAATAATTCTTATTTGTAGCTTTAATCGACTTAAGAGTTATCAGAAATTCTTATTTTGTCCTCGTCTTTTTTGTTCAAATTTTTGTAGGTAATGGCTTAGATGTGGATGAATATGTGAGGAGGGCGTATAAATATGCTTACTCTGACTGTGTTGAGGTTGGTCCAGTGGCTTGCTTGCCAGAACCGCCAGATCCAAATGAGCTATATCCTCGCCAGTCCAGTAGGCAAGCTCCCATACTTCCTAGCTGCTCTGAAGTTGACTTTTGCGCCTGTATTCTGGATTATGTTTCTCATCTTCTCTTTACTTATGTTTATGATCCCTTGCTTTCTCCATCCTCATGCTGAGCAGGATAGTGGGGAAGTGAGGCTTCTTGTCTTTATTTGCGATGTTCTTGATTTCCTATGTCCTTGCTTGTTTGGAATCTTGTTACCTCACTAATTGTGCTTTATACTTGCTTTTTTTTTTTTTAATGTTTACTTGACATGCTGTGGTGTTTCCTGACCTATTATTTGTATTATGCTGTTTGGAACCACATCATTTAATACGATTTACTTCTGCAGGGTTTCACATTCGGGGACCCTTTACCTTGGTTCATTATTGGTGCTTCTTGTGTACTCAATCTTGTATGGTTTGACAGCAAAGGAGGCACGTTGGTTGGGAGCCATTACATCAGCTGCAGTAATTATCCTTGGTATGTCTGCAAGTTTTTTTGCCAACGTGTAGTCATTAATTATCAGCTTCTTGTTTTATGCTTTGCGTGAATGTGTCTGCTAAACCAGTGTATTATGTTTGGGACATTTTTTCAGTGCAGTGGCTTTTGTTCTATGCTTTTGCTTTGAATGTGTGTATTAAAACAGCGGACTGTGTTTGCTACATTTTTCGGTGCAGATTGGAATATGGGAGCGTGCTTGTTTGGCTTTCAGCTTCTGAAAAGTCCTATTGCTGCATTGTTTATTGCTGGCGCATCTCGTGTATTCCTTATATGCTTTGGCGTAAATTACTGGTTCGCATCTGCTTGTATATTTCATGATCTTGGTGTGAGTATGCATCTTTTTTTTGCCTTCTATCACAACTACTTTATTTTGGTTTTCAGGTATTTGGGACATTGTATTAGTTATTTGGTTATGGCATCTGTACTGCTAGGAGCTGCTGTCTGTCGCCATCTCTTGGTTACAAATCCTTCAGCTGAAAGAAGAGATGCCTTACAGAGCACAGTTATTCGCCTCAGGGAGGGGTTCCGTCGAAAAGAGAGTAATACTTCATCCAGTTCTTCTGAAGGATGTGGTTCAAGTATGAAGCGCAGTAGCAGTGCTGAAGCTGGTCACCTTGGACATGGGGTTGAAGTTATCGGCAGAATTGGTGGTGGACATTGCACTAGTGATGCTGTTGGGTGGAACCATGCTACTTTGCACCGAACCACGAGCTCTCATGAGGGCATGAACAGCGAAAAGAGCATGGACAGTGGAAGGCCTAGTCTAATTTTACGTAGTAGTTCGTGTCGTTCTGTTGTTCAAGATCCTGATGTTGGTCCATCCTTTATTGAGAAGAGTTTAGATCATAACTCTGTGGTGGGCTATTCCAGTGGTGGTCTTGAAAGTCAAGGCTATGATTCAAGTACATCAACATCAGTTAATTTCCTTCCAGATCTTAATTTAGCTCTTGCATATCAAGAGAAACTCAATGATCCAAGGGTTGCAGCCTTGCTTAAGAAGAGGGCTAAGCACGGTGATCGTGAATTGACTAATTTATTGCAGAATAAAGGTTTGGATCCAAATTTTGCGATGATGTTGAAGGAGAAAGGTTTGGATCCAACGATCCTGGCATTGCTGCAAAGAAGCAGTTTAGATGCTGATAGAGATCACTGTGATAACACTGATATAACAATCATTGACTCAAATAGTGCTGACAACGCTTTACCTAACCAAATTTCTTTGTCTGAGGAGCTGAGGCTTCGTGGTTTAGAAAAGTGGCTGCAATTTTCAAGATTGCTTTGGCACTATGCAGCCGGTACTCCAGAAAGGGCATTGGTCCTGTTTAGCTTCGTCTTCATTATAGAAACGGTGGCTGTTGCTTTTATTCGTCCAAGAGTGATTAGAATTGTGAATGCCACTCATCAGCAGGTTAGGTGCAGTTTCCCCTTTATGTATTGTCCCCTCACAGGAAGTTCTTTTTCTTTCCTTCTTAAATTTGAATTTGAATCGTGTAGTTTGAGTTTGGAATATGCGTGCTGCTTTTATCACCTGTCATTTGCTTGATTATGGCCTACTTGCGGTCTCTACAAGCAGAAGATTTGGGCGTGTCATCTAAACCTAGAAAGGTACACCGATATTTATTTCTTCCAATTTCCAACTTCATTGGAGTTATCTGAGTAATTTACGAAAATTTGATTGTAGGACATAATAATATAGACCTGAGATGTCTTTGTTGCGCATTTGCTTTTAGTCGTATCTAATCTCACCTGGTTGTCAGCTTGTCCCACACTCACACTAGAGTTTTCTTAGTGTTTGTGGTGTTAGGGTGACTTGTATGTTACTCTGCGCTTTGTCTTAAATTGTTGACTACCATTTATCTGTTTGTTTGGTGAAGTTATCTGCCTTTTGTTAAGTAACAAAGAAATGTGCTCTTTTGTTTTTCATTATTTCTTCTATTTACTATTTCTTGTTCAAATTTCTTGAACTTTGATTGTAAATGTTTCTGTTTTTTTCTCTCTCTATATTATCTTGTTGGGGTCTTGCTAGATTCGTTTCAATTTGTAGATACAAGATATCAACTTTTTACAATTTTTTAAATATATAACTCAATATATCAATGGTTAGAAACTTAGAAGTGTGCATTAAAGGAAAGAGCAAGTGAATGAATTAATATAAAATGGAGGAAATATTAGAAGACATAAAGGGGGTTAACGAAGCTAAAAAGCGCATGTGATCACGAAGCATTTAATTTACATAATCAAGAAACATTTAATTTACATAATCAAGGAACATCAAATATTGTTAGATGCTAATACTTGACTTCAATTGTACATAATCTTCAATCAAAAGAACTTGAATCCTTGATAAGGGGAAGCTTATTTCACAAATAGGTTAGCTTTTCCTTTTTAAGTTCCACCTTTGACTCTTCAATGGATTTTGTTTCTTGACTTTGCCTGATTTTTCAATAAGTTCCTTGAAGATAGCTCGAGGGCATGAGACTTTTGCCATTAGACGCCTTTTGTAAATGTTTATACCCATCCCCCCTCATGTCCTTACAGTCTGATTTTTTTATTACTTATCAAAAGTATGAATAAATATGGAGATAACTTGTACATAATCATAAACTGTATATTTTCGCCAATAGTTATTTTATTATGTAAGAGATAATATAACCTTTGCATTTCATGGATCAAATCAAGTACTAAAAAGTATAGGAGAATACAGGTAACTGTTTCGTTGCTTTAGGAAGAAATCAAATATATTAATTATTTAACGGTTTTTTCACCAAATACCCCCGGGTTTTCGGTTTATTCACGAGGTACCAGCGCACTTTTGAAAATACATGGGGTACCCCTCAGTTTCACAATAATACACCCAAATGCCCTTAATGACTAACGACGGTTAATGACTAATGGCGTTAACTATTAGTCATTAATCCTAATTTTCTACTTCAAACCATAATTAATCCCTAATCCTAACCCTAATACTAACTCCTACCCCTAACCGTAAGTCCGTAACCCTAACCCATTCTCCCACCATCCTTGCCTTCTCCCCCACCCTCCCACCACCCCTGCCTCCTCCCCCACCCTTGATCCCCAACCAAAACACTCCCACCCCCCAACCCCCCACCCCTTCGTAGCCCCTCCCCTCACCCCCTCGCAACCACCTCTCGATTTCTCCCCACCCCCGTTGAATTTCGCTCCCTTCCCCCATCGCCTCGTCGATTTTCGATCCCCTCCCCTCGTCGGTTGGCGCTGCTTTCTTCTCTCTCTCCTCTACTCACGCTACAGAAATCAGTTCTAAAACGCAGCCCAGATTTTCGATCCCCTCCCCTCGACCCTCAGCGGTTGGCGCAACTTTCTTCCCTCTCTCCTCTACTCACGCTGCAGAAATTGGTTCTAAAACGCAGCCACCAGCTGTGGGCTGCGGAAGTTGGTTCACCTACCAGCTGTGGGCAGCGAAATTGGCGGCTTGGGGGGTTAGCTGCGGAAGTCGATGGGGGAAGGCTGTCGAAATCGACGGGGGTAGGGGAGGGGGGCTGTGGGAGGTGGTGGGAGGGTGGGGAAGGGGCGGTGTATTGGTGTTAGGGTTAGGGTTATGGTTAGGGTTGTGGGTTTAGGGTTAGGTTTAAGGGTAGAGATTAGGATTAAGGTTAGGGTTAGTGGTTAATTATGTTGAAAATAACAAAATAAGGAATATTGACTAACGGCAGTTAACGGAGTTAATCGCCGTTAGTCATTAAGGATATTTGGATGTATTGTTATGAAACTGAGGGGTACCCCGTGTATTTTGAGAAGTGCGGGGGTACCTCGTGAATAAACCAAAAACTCGGGGTATATGGTGAAAAAACTGATTATTTAATCATGACAGAACTAATTCATTCTTTACCTAGGAATTCAAATCCGCCTGATGGATGACCAATTTGATGTATCAAGACTCAAATTTAATGCTCATCTTTGTTATGATGTCAGCTGGTATTTCCATGCCATATATTGGACCTTTGGTTGAAGTTATGTGAGTGCTAGCATTCTTATTTTTATGCTCAATGTTTTGCCAAACCCAGAAAGAGGACGTTACATCAAACAGATGCCAGGAGTTTTCATGAAATATATGAAGTAATGCATTTCAGTCGAAAAAAGTACTTCTGTAATCATATTGATATAACTCTGAGGAAAGACCCTAAAAAATGATTGACGTTCTTATTGAACAAAATCCCTTTCTTACTATCATTGGGAGTTGAGACTCTCATCTTCTATTGTTACAGATCTTTTTTCCTCATTGACAGACATTTCGGATGACCCATGTCGTATCCTTGTGTTGTATTGTGTGAAATACAGTGTACATCATATGCTAATCATTTCACTTGAAGCTCTCTTAGTCTGGTGGATAGTGGTAATAGAACTCCAAAATTGTTTAGTGGATATCTGATTGCCTGTTGACGCCTTTCCTTTGAATAATTTTATAATTGAAGCGTCTCTTTGTGTTGCTGTTTTATTTCTGGAATTTCAGTATGGTTTCTTTGCATGGCTGCTGAGCACTTGTGTTGGACTACTACTTTCCTTCTTGAGGTATCACTTCCTTTTCTCTAAAACTCAAGCAGTTTCTTTATGGCCTTTGACTATGGTTCAGGCATACCTTCTCATTTTTTTTTGTTTAGATTAGGATATAGACAAAAGTATGGTTGGAATCAGTTTATTTTTCGACATCTTGCATCATAGCACATTGTCTAAATTTGGTGGCAGAGTGATGTAAATAGATTTTTTCGGGGCTTTGGTCTTCGTTATGTGGGAGTGTTAGGGGTGTTGACAAGCCGAACCGAGACCAAACTTGACTAGGCTCGCTCAAAAACATTTTTTACTGGCCCAGCTCGAGCTCGAAGCTCGAAATATTGAGCTTGGCTTGAGCTCGAGTCCATAAATTGCAACCTGGCTCGAGCTCGAAAGCTCGAAAAAGCTCAAGATATAAATATAAAATTCAACCTAAGCAAGTCCAAGGTCAAATTTCATTATGCCCAAACGTATAGTAGTTCAAAGGCCCGATACCCAACACATTGTTTTTTGCATGGCCAAGCAAGTAGTAGGAAGCCAACCGTAGAAATTTAGGAAGTGAAAGATTTCTTTTATAAAGCTTCGCACACCCTCATGGTATTCCACTAATGTGGGACTCTAGAAAGCCAAATTTATTTTCTATTAGTTATTCTCACTTTCCCTTCAAAAAAAAAGTCATTCTCACTTCCATCTGCCAATATGGCTGCCCGTTGCTTTCTCTTCTGTAATAATTCCCACTCTCTTCTTCTCTCTTCTCTTTCTATTTCAAGTGTGAGAATGATGAAACAAGCAAACCTTAATGAAAATGCCCAATCCAATAAAATCAGCTTCTGGTATGAACATTGTCGAAGATATTCAAGTGGAGAAGGTGATGAATAGTCAAACACAAAAAAATAAAAAGAAGGGGAAGGGTGGAGTCAATGCAAGAAGGGGAACAAAAGGTAAAAAAATAATCTTGTGCGGGTAAAAAATAACCATGATTAGAAGCTCATGAATCAAGTACTGTAATATCTCAAGTTTTGAAAATATTATGATTATTAACATGGTTGATTTTATCCATAGTTATCAATTAATTTTTATCTTATATTCCCTCCGTTTTCTTTTGTTGTTCCTGTATTCTCAATTGGTTAATTTCAATATGTTGTTTCAATTTTGAATCTTTCCATAAATAATATAATTCATGAATTAAATTTCTCATTAGTTTTATGTTGCAATAATTGTGTTCACACTATGTAGTAGTCATTTTATACCTTTTAACCCTTCAAACTTTTGCCTAATTGGTTGTCTAACATAGAGTAACTCAAATAGCAATAAATGTGTTCACACTAGTTTATAGTTAGTTTACTCTTTTACCACTCGAACTTTTTGTATCATTGGTTGGCTAAGATAGAATAACTCGCAAAAATCTTTTTTATTAGTTAATTTAATTTTATTTAAAATTGTGGAATCTTGCATATTTTTAGAGTTCCATTGGCTTATTCCTCGATTCCAAATAAGAACAACAAAAGAAAACGGAGGGATTAAACAATAATGAAATATTTTTAGTAATTAAAAAACTATCGAGCCTGTTGGCAAGCTTCTGAGCCGAACTTAAGGTAGCTCAAGCTCGACTTGTCAGGGTCTCGAGCCGATCTCGAACTCGAATCGAGCCCACTCGAGCCGAGTTTTGACCTAACTTTGACCGAGCCGAACTCGAATAGTTTGCGAGCCACCCTGCTTCATTAACACCCCTAGTGAGCGTATTTAACTTTTCTACTGTCTCCTTTTTAGGAGTGGCCGGGGGGAAGCTGTACTATAAGTTACTTTGGAGTTCGTATATACATATATACATACACATATATGTACCTCTCTCTCCCCCTCTCACCCCCATTTCTCTCTCTCTCTATATATTAGATCTTGCCCTATCCCACATCGGATGTTGAGGAGAACAAAAGCCTTATATAAATGGGGGTGGACAGTTCAACTTAGTAGAGGCCTTTTAGGTAGGACGGATCTGCAACAAAACAAAAACCTCGTGGGCTAGGGCCCATAGAGGATAATAGCTAGTAATGGGCTCTTGAACACCTAGGGGTGTTACACACACAATGACAAATACATCATATATGCATATGTTAGTACATGGATATTGCACAAATACATGCAAGTGCATACACATATCATATGTGTGATGTGTCAATAGTGTATGTTAGTGTGTGCATATATGCAGCATGCGTGTCGGCACCTGTGTATGTATATAATGCCTTTGTTATTTTGACTCACTGATTATGGCCTGAAAATGGCTTCATTTAACAAAAAGATATTTGGCATCTCTGTGCCGTGTTTTACACATTCTACTTGTTTGTTGCTGCAGTAAATCATCTGTTCTTCTTGGCTTGTCATTGACTGTGCCTCTCATGGTGGCATGCCTTTCGATTGCTATTCCCTTGTGGATTCGCAATGGCTACAATTTCTGGGCCGTGCAAGACAATATAGATAGCCGAACTGGAAATCATCAAGGGCTCGGAAGAATAGAGGTAAAAAAAAAAAACTGTACATGATGTTTTGAGTACCAAATCCTGTGTCAGCTCAATATTTTGCTATGGAAGTCCTGAGTATAAGTGTGGTGCATCTTGGAGTTTTGGTAGTTGTGGTGTGGAGGAGAAAGTTTGCTGAACATGACGTTTTCACGATTGATACCTAGTCTAATTTATTCATCTCTTTTTTCGACCTTGCGGAAAAAAGTTATCATTCCTTGCGTCCCCTTTGGGTTGCCATTTTTATCTTTTGGCACTCAATTTAAGTAGAGTATAAAGCAGAGAAGAAAATATTGGTGGGTTGGTGCGGGATTTACCATTAAAGAAAAGAAGTAGAAAGAAGAAACTTGCCATGAAAAGAATTGGCAAACATTTAGGGACATCCAAAATAGGATTATGGGGCAAACTAAGAGGAACGGATGAAGTATCCAATATTTACTTAGGTTGGAATTTTCTTTATGTTATCTCTAATATACTTTTTCTGTCATATCATTGTAATCTTAGCAATTGCATTCTTGAATTGTTATGTTGACCCTCCAATCCCCAAAATACCCCAACCCCCTAAGGGTCAACGCCCTCCCACCTACGATACTACATGGGTTTATAGGTAGGTGAGGAGAACACCACGTGTACAATGATAACTTTTGTTAGCTGTTGGATTACCTAATGCATGCTGAAGTATAATGGCGTGTGGCGTCTAAAAAGTTCATTTGTAAGAAAAAGATTCCCTAATAATGGGCCTGCAATTTGTGCTCAGGCTTTTTAAGTGATAACATTAGATTAGGGGTGCCGCTTCTTGTCTTTTTTTTTTTGAAGTATTAGTGATGCCAAAGGATATATTAATCATGGCCATTAATAAAATGACTTGATTAATGAAATAATGAGGCCAAAAAATAAGGATTGATCTTTGAACCTTATCTGTAGATTTCACGTGATTCCATGATCTAAGACGACTTAATTAGTCATTTTATGATTATTATTTTTGGTGGTTCGTTTTTCCATTTAAACTTCCAAGTAAGGCAAACTGATTTTATAGTTGGAACTGGAATGTGGTTAAAAAAAGATGTAGCATGGTGGTATAATTATAACACTTTGAGTACTAAAGGGTTTGAAACCTCTTACACTATCTTTTGGATCATTTTCTTGAGAACTACCATGTCATATATGAAGTGGCAAGATGTCAGCTTATGATATAGGACGACATGTAGCATGTTAGAGGTTAAGTGGTGCCATGTCAGGGTTTAAGATGAACCTCCTGTCAGTTCTTGCTCACTCGTTTTAGTAATAGTTGTAGATGTGTAGATTGGTGGTTATCGGCATGTTAAAAAATGAGATGCTGTGATGAGGGTCTTGTTGTGGTCTTTGGCCTATCGGCTATCATAGCTAGTTCGCTGTTGTAAGTTCTTTTGAGAGAAAGAAAGAAGGTGAAGGAGAGAAGGAAAAAGGCTTTTCTTCCATCATTAAGAGGAGGGCTTGGCTGGTACAAGAAAGGAGGAGATGAGAGGAGAGAGAGAGAGACTCAGAGAGAAAGAAAAAACAGATTATTGGAAATTAGCTGACATATATGTATATGCGTGCGCGTGGTTTTCCTTGCATGTGTCTGGTGGTCGGAGGTGAATTTAATAACCCTTCACAATTCAACATTGTGATTCTCTGTGGAAGGCTGCTGAATCATGTCAAGAATAGTTTAGCTTTGTTTAATATGCTTTGCACTTCTACTAGAATTCAGTAGTGATTTGTATACCCTTCCAGCTGCATTCCTGTAGAGAGTAGACTTGGTGACATAAATTATATTTTGGCTTACTGACAATGGATGTCGCTTTTCCAGGGCATTGCTTTTCTCATCTGTGTTGCGGTGTTTGTTGGATCTGTGATATCTCTCGGTGTCCTCGTATCTTTTAAGCCATTAGAAGAGTTGTCATATAAGGGGTGGAATGGAGTTGGGAAAAGCTATGTATCGCCTTATGCATCTCCTGTTTATCTTGGCTGGGCAATGGCTGCTGTGATTGCTCTATTTGTCACTGGTGTGTTGCCGGTGATATCTTGGTTCGCAACTTATCGGTTCTCTATTTTTTCTGCAGTATGTTTGGTATTGTTTGCTGGTAAGTATGCTTGTACCATCTTTATCAGCTGCTGGTTAGCATCTTATATGGGTTTAACATTATAATGTGTTCATTTAATATTCCTCCAACTTGCTGCAGTTGTCCTCGTGACATTTTGTGGTGTGTCATATGTGGAGATAACAAGTTCTAGGATTGGTCACATTCCAACGAATGGCGATTTTCTTGCTGCTTTGCTTCCCTTGTTGTGTATTCCAGCAATTTTATCCTTGTGTACTGGTCTGCACAAATGGTGAGAAGAACTTTTACGTTACTGGACTTGTTATATTAATCGGGAACTTAGGGGATACTATATTTCATGCTCCATTGACACTTTTGCAGGAGAGATGACGAATGGAGATTTTCTCGCGTTGTCTACATTTTTATCGCCATTGGTCTTCTTCTGTTGCTCTGTGCTATATCAGCTGTTATAGTTATTGTCAAGCCATGGACGGTGAGTTGGATCCTCTTCATAGCTCTGCTACTACCTCGTATAATAGAAGAAGGAAAGGTTACAAAGCAAAAGGAAGAAAAAAGAAAAGAAGGATGAAGTCTTTACTCTTTAATTAAAGTCTGAAATAAATGAGTCACTTCAGGTCTGTATTACTGTTGTGCAGGTGGGGGTGGCATTTCTTTTGGTCCTACTATTAATCGTGCTGGCTATTGGTGCCATACACCTCTGGGCTTCAAATAATTTCTACTTGACCCGAGCACAAACGCTCTTTGTTTGTTTTCTTGCGTTTCTTTTAGCTGTGGCAGCATTTATGGTTGGATGGTTTGAAGGTGAGATTGCTGTAGTTTATTAGTTTTTACTAGCTTGTTTTTTTTGATTGCTTTCATGATACAATTTGTTTAATTGATTGTGCTCAATTATTTAATGGTTAGTTTTCTCCCTTTTCCAGACAAACCCTTTGTAGGAGCATCAGTTGGGTATTTTTCATTCTTGTTCCTCGTTGCGGGTAGAGCATTGACTGTAAGTCTGTCTGTATTATAATATAAAGTCTTGAAACTTCTCTTCTTTTGTTTTCCTTCTCTTTTTTTTTTTTTTTTTTCTGGTTTCTATCTCCTGTTTCTTATGTTATTTGAATATAGTTCTTTTTGTGGCTACCCATGTTTTGTTGGGTTTGATCTCTCTAGGTTCTTCTTTCACCTCCAATTGTTGTCTATTCACCAAGGGTGCTTCCTGTATATGTATACGATGCTCATGCAGATTGTGGAAAAAATGTCAGGTTTGTCTTCTTTACCTAGGTTTCTTGTCAACCAATTATTTTTGCACTTTCTGGTAAATTAGTGTAAGCTGCTGAGTGTGGTGTTGCTTTCTTGACAGTGGTGCTTTTCTGATGCTTTACGGCATTGCTTTAGCAACGGAGGGATGGGGTGTTGTTGCCAGTCTGAATATTTATCCGCCATTTGCTGGTGCTGCTGTCTCAGCAGTTACACTTGTTGTTTCCTTTGGATTTGCTGTCTCGCGTCCTTGTTTAACTCTTGAGGTGTGGCATGAATGATGACTTTCTTAATCTATTTGTGCATTTTGAGTCGATCATTTCCTTCATGAGGTTCATGGACCATATCCTGAAGCAGATATTTACCTATCCAAAAATTCTTTTTGTGGTCATTAATCAGATATTCTAGTACTTTGTACACTCTGCTCTACTAGTGTGAAAAAGTCAAAATTACTAATCTGTAACGATTATAATATGGTTGTTGCGTCTGATTCGTTTATGTTGGCATACCCATGCACGTTCTTCATGAGCAGATGATGGACGATGCTGTTCATTTTCTCAGTAAGGGAACTGTCATTCAGGCAATTGCAAGATCTGCAACAAAGGTGTGTATAGCAATAACTGAATCTGACAAATGAGAACCATTACAGTTAGATTATATGTTTAGCCAACTAAATATTCACTGAGCCGCTTTCAGCGCATGTTGTGGATCTATGTTTCTCTTTGTGAAGATAATGCGTGCTTTGTAGTTATATAGTATTTCTTTGTTTGCAATATTGGGCTTGCAAATACCCTTGTATTTGTATAAGCTCTGTAATTGACTACTGCTGAGAGTATTTTGGTTTAAAAATATTTCTATAAGGGAACAGTAGGTCCTAAGTGTATGCCTACATTGTTGAATCTATACCATGTGCTTTATATACTAGAATGCTAGAAGTTATTGCTGCTTTATGGCACATATTATAAGACTCTTGACTGTAGACTTTAGGAAATAGGACAAGTTTTTCTTGTGAGTATGGAGATTTTATTCCCATGTTCAGATCATCTAATTTGCTATTCTGTTCAATCTAGTCTTATCGAACCTTGAAAAAAGTTCCACTGTAAACTATGTGATCCATGAGATTTTTGACCTGGATTTGCAGACCCGAAATGCTATATCGGGAACTTACTCAGCTCCGCAAAGGTCTGCTAGTTCAGCTGCACTTTTAGTTGGTGATCCCACTGTTATGCGCGATAGGGCTGGGAATTTTGTGCTCCCAAGGGCAGATGTCATGAAGTTGAGAGATCGCTTGAGAAATGAGGAGTTGGCCGGGGGTTCCTTTATAGCCAGATTTATTGGTTGCTTAAGTCTCCAGTGTGAATCTACTACTGATATGGGGCAGAGGGAATTGTGTGCTCATGCTCGTATTTTGGCTTTGGAAGAGGCTATTGATACAGAATGGGTGTGTATGTGGGATAAGTTTGGTGGTTATCTGCTTCTTTTGCTCGGTTTAACTGCAAAGGCAGAGCGTGTACAGGTAGTAGGCTTTGTTTCCTTTTTATGTCACTGTAATTTGCATCCTCTCCACCATCGTGGTTTGTAAATTTTCAGAATCTAACCTTTGATTCATAATAGGATGAAGTCCGGTTGCGACTATTTCTTGATAGTATCGGATGTTCAGATTTAAGTGCCAAAAAGATTAAAAAATGGATGCCAGAAGATCGAAGACAGTTTGAACTTATTCAAGAGAGGTGGGTTATGAAAAATAGGAAATTTTCGTATAATTTTATGTTGTGTTTTAGTTGTGGGCTTTTTGCTGACTTTGCTTTAATATCTCTAGCTATCTGAGAGAAAAGGAAATGGAAGAAGAAGTCTTTTTACAGAGACGTGAAGAAGAGGGGCGTGGCAAGGAGAGGAGGAAGGCCCTTTTGGAGAAAGAGGAGCGCAAATGGAAGGAGATAGAGGCTTCTCTTCTATCGTCTATCCCTGGTGCTGGAAGTCGGGATGCTGCTGCAATGGCTGCTGCAGTACGTGCTGTTGGTGGCGATTCTGTTCTTGATGATTCCTTTGCACGAGATAGGGTTTCAAATATTGCACATCGTATACGTGCAGCTCAATTAGCACGCAGGGCAATCCAGGTGATTTTGGTTGTTTCATGCAGTACTTATCTCTGATAAGCAAGTCAATATTATTGGTGGTTCTCAAGTTATGTCATAGAGTAGTTAACTTGAAGTTTAAGAAGTGGTGAATGCTTGTTCATTTGAACTCTTGGATTGACCCCTTTGCTTTTAAATTGATTAGTGTACATGGAAACACTTAACGTTAATGCTATTGGCAGACTGGAATTCCTGGTGCTGTCTGTGTTCTTGATGATGAGCCTAGAGCAAGAGGCCGACATTGTGGACGGGTGGAACCAAGTGTGTGCCACAGTCAGAAAGTTACCTTTTCTGTTGTGGTGATGATACAGCCAGATTCTGGGCCAGTTTGCCTTTTAGGCACAGAATTTCAGAAAAAACTCTGCTGGGAATTCTTGGTGGCAGGTTCTGAACAAGGTATTGAGGCAGGTCAAGTTGGGCTCCGATTAATTACAAAAGGTGACAGACAAACAGCTGCGACAAAAGAATGGAGCATCAGCGGGACATGTATTGCAGATGGAAGGTTTGTCCATCAGACTCTGCAGTTTCGAAAAGCATATATAATATAAAAAGCTCTGCGTGTGAGTGCATGGGTTCTTGCACATAGGCCCGTGGCTGCAAGCATATATATATGCATGTATGCATATGTTGTTTTCGTCATGTTAATTGTGAATCTCTGTCCGTGTATGCACGTAATGCTGTCAGAACCTGATTTATTCTATTTTTGTGAGAAGTACAGGTTAGAGATGCAGAAATTAGCAATTTTTAGTATTTTGTGCACCTCTGCACATGTGAAGCTGTCTATTAACTTGGCCTCTTCTCAATTTTCGATCTTATCAGCATGTAGTAATTTAGGAAAAATTACCAAGCAACACTCCCTAGAACTCCCCCCCCCCCAACAAAAGAAAAAGAAAACCCGCAAAATGCTCAACTAGTGAACTGCAATCCTGTACCTATCCCACGTACCGAAGTGTATTGTGAACAAGGTGATGTTTGGCTTTTCCAGTACTCTGGAGAATATTTTGTGAAAATTTCCGATTTTGGATTTCCACGGAATGAACAAAATGTTTCACCATGGATCTTGTGGAAACAAACTCTTTGCAATTGCGGAGGTGAGGACGTGAGCTAGAGTACATTTGATTTCACTTACCCATTTACCTTTCCTGGCCAAAAAAGTCATTGGAGGTACTAAGCAATGATTATCTATCATGCGAGAGTTTCTTTTTCTTTTATTCCCCCTATTTGATAATTAATGTCAAAATTATAGTGAGCAATCATGAATCAATCTCATTGGATGGACTGGAGGTTTATATCTTTGTTAATTATAATCTGTAATCGACACAATAGATTGGGATTTAGGACACTTAGAGTGGAACAGCTCAAAACAGTAAGGATATCTGTACTCTAGTGGTCTTTAGTGGAGCAATAGTTTTTACTCCTAGTATGACATATTGCTGCTTTCTTCTGGTCATGGTTCTCAATGTTCTTATCTTTTCGGGAGTCACTTTTAAGCAACTGTTTCATCCCCCTCCCATGTGTTTCTAATCTCCAGGTGGCATATGGTAACAATGACGCTGGATGCTGATGTTGGTGAAGCAACTTGCTTTGTTGATGGTACTTTTGATGGCTATCTGAATGAGTTACCACTTCGAGTACTGAATGGTATTTGGCAGCAAGGGACAGAAGTTTGGATTGGTGTAAGACCACCCACCGACATTGACACATTTGGTAGATCTGATAGTGAAGGAGCTGAATCCAAAATGCATGTAATGGATGTTTTCCTATGGGGAAGGTGCTTGAGTGAAGAGGAGGTTTCTTCTCTTCATGCCAACGTCGGTGTACCTGACTACAATATGGTTGATCGCCTGGATGATAATTGGCAATGGGCAGATTCCCCTTTGAGAGTATGTTTCATATCCCTTTGGCTGATTTTTATTTATCTGACTCAACTGCTAGTGTCAAACATTGATGCATCAAGGTGATGGAGTTTGCTTATTTTGTTTCTGAAGCAGTTTTTTTGTTGGTCCAAATGAAATGTTAATTGTTCGTACCTTGTTGGGGTGTCAATTACACGGGTACTTGAGATGAAACAAAGACTCAGTAACACATATTTTGGGCTTATTAGCAAGTACATAGTAGTCTTTCATTTTCATTTCAGCTAATTGTAGGAAGTAGTATAACTGATGATAAGGCTGTGATTTGTGTAGGTTGATGAATGGGATAGTGATCCTGCAGATGTGGATCTGTATGACAGGGATGACGTTGATTTTGATGGACAATACTCTAGTGGGAGAAAAAGGAGATCTGGACGTGAGAGTGTGGTGCTTGATGTGGATTCTTTCTCTAGAAAATTGAGGAGACCAAAAATGGAAACAGATGAGGAGCTAAATCAGCGGATGCTATCAGTTGAAATGGCTGTTAAAGAGGCGGTTGTTGCCAGAGGAGAAAAACATTTTACCGACCAAGAATTTCCTCCAAACAACCAATCATTGTTTGTGGATCCAGGAAAACCCCCTCTGAAGTTACAGGTAAATGCCGATGAGATGCCTTACTTTTATGTGAGCGCCTTGTCAATTTGGCTAACTTGCATCTGCTCGCTTAGGTTGTTTCTGAATGGATGAGGCCGAAGGAAATAGTCAAAGAAGGTCGAGTTGATTCTCGTCCATGCTTATTTTCTGGTTCGGCAAATCCTTCCGATGTTTGCCAGGTTTATCTTGTAACCCTGGCTCTGCTTTTGCACATGCTGTTTGTTGTATATTTGAACTTGATTTTTTAGACCCTCGCATAAGTTGTTTCGATATTCAGGGCCACCTAGGCGATTGTTGGTTTTTAAGTGCTGTTGCTGTTCTAGCTGAGGTCTCTCGTATATCTGAAGTGATTATCACTCCAGAATACAATGAGGAAGGAATTTACACCGTCCGCTTCTGTATTCAGGTATTCATCTATAAACACTATCTTTAGGGTAATGTGATTTTGAAGGATACTTTATTTCGCTATTCCTCTCATTATTAGTTTTATGCTTATTTTCATTGTTTGGGAGGCACGTAGGACTTGCACATTATCTGCTTTTTCTATAACAACTTCATCCTGCGTATATATTACTGTAATTTTTTGTAGTTTCAAATGGGCAAACAATCTTTGACCTGAAGTTTTAGTTGATTATATACCTGTAACTTTTTTAGCATGGAGAAGGATATGAAGCATCTTCTTTGGTTGAGGTGGGAGCTAGAGGAGAGATCACCTAGTTATCTTTGATTTTGTCCTTCAAAGTCAAATTGAGAAGAGACGTCCTTTGTTTTGGTTAAATAGTATTTAGAACATCGCATGATGGTAAATTGGATTTGCGGATTTCTATAAGAACTCTGATGTATACATTGAGACATGCATTATCTTTGGAGAAAAATTGGGCATGCACTGTTAAGAAAACTTATCTACACAATCTCATATGAGTTTATGTCTTGGGTGTCTATGCTATATCTTCACTTGGTAAGGACCCGGGATAATGTAGCCAATGGGGGATGTTGCCTATTGGGAAGAATTAGAGGCGGATCCAGAATTTTTGGTTTGGGGGGCCTTCACCAGTATAACATAGCATAACATATCATTACTAACTCACATAAACTAATCAATAGTGATGCGATTACTAAACCAAGAAAGCTTAATAATCAAGTATGAATGTGAATCTTGAACTTTATGAATCCAATAATCAAAAGCTTGCAATCAATTCGAACACAAGGGATATTTCTTGATTCAAGATCACTCCTGAACTTGAGAACAAGAAACTAAACACTTTTAAAATCACTCCTGAAATTAAGATCTAGGTAGCACGAAAACGGATACGGATATGGGTATGGGGACGGAAAACGGCAAAATCAAATTTTTAAAAAACGGGTACGGCATGGATTCGGCAAAAAATTAAACAAAAACTGAATTTGGGAAAAAATTATTTTATTTTTCATGACTCAATTTGTAAAAGTAAGTTAGAAAAATATTACTTTGCGTTTCTAATATTTATATTTTCCTTCTAGTAAATAAGAAAAGTCGACATAAAAAAAATCTCAAAAAGAAAAGTATCTTTTAAGAGTACATGCCAA
The DNA here is from genome assembly GCF_026745355.1 of Beta vulgaris subsp. vulgaris. Lineage (NCBI taxonomy): Eukaryota > Viridiplantae > Streptophyta > Magnoliopsida > Caryophyllales > Amaranthaceae > Beta > Beta vulgaris. The sequence goes on along the minus strand of NC_079205.1, from coordinate 66,183,023 downwards.
AGAAAAAAAAAAGAGTATTAAAATAGAAAAGAAAAAGTCAACAGAAAAGGTTGTAGTTAAATAAAGTTAGACATGTATAGCTGGCAACCATAAGTGCAACAAGTTCTTTTTTCTTTTAAGATATCACGTGATATTTTTCCTCTTTTCTCTCTCCTCTCCTTCTCCTCACTCAAACTCAATCAGTAGACTACTGCTCTTCTTCAATGGCGTCTGAAATTTCAGTGAAGCGCAAGAAGACGTCTATAAATTTGCTTCAGCCGTCCCTAAAACGTCCCCATTAAGAAACCCTAGCCGTCCCCAAATAACTCAGCGTCCCCATTTTTTAGAGACGCGCCGGGGACGTATTTCCGGCGTCCCTGTACCGTCCCCGTCCCCGGTACGGGAAACGGCACCCTGGAGCAGTACCCGTGCTTCATAGATTAAGATGTTTAACACTAAACACTTATCACTCTTGAAAAGTCTTCAATGGTTTGATTAGTTTAGCTCACAAGCAAAACAATAAACAAGAATTCTTTGTTTAAACAAAACGTCAATCTATATTATTTAACATAACAAATCGCCTTATATAGGCTACAACCTATTCTAATTTCTAATACAACTTGGAAAACAAAAACTAACAAGATAAGAACTAGGATAAGATAACTAAACACACGCCTAACTTAAATCCTTGCTGAATAGGGCTGGCAATCAGGTCGGGTTGGGTCAGTTTCAGGTTGACCTGATTTGTATTTCAGGTCACTTACCCCTGACCCAAACCCGACCTGATTTATATTTCAGGTTGAAAATCTCAACCCAAACCCGACCTTATATTTTTTGGGTTGACCCGAAACCGACCCAAAATGACCTGAAATAAAAATCTAAATATCCAATGATAAAAAAACTGCCAACTTAATTCAAAAAGCTAATGTACGTGTAACATGTTTAAGTTTCAACATTCAAAGCCGAAATTTTCAGGTTGAAGTGAGTTGGGTTGGCCCAATATTATAACCTAACCGACTAAGGGCTAACCTAACATAATATAAGTTATTTTTAAATCAGGTCAGGGCTAACCTAACATAATATAAGTTATTTTTAAATCAGGTCCTTTCGGGTTATTTCCAGGTTGAAAAGGTCAACCTGAACCTAACCCATTATATTTTCGGGTCGGGTTGGGTCGACCCATTTTTTTTTTCAGGTCGAAAATCTCAACCCAAACCCGGAATTTTCAGGTCAGTTTCAGGTCGGGTTATCAGGTTGGGTCAGTTTTTGCCAGCCCTATTGCTGAACTATAACTTCTAATAAGATAAGTAAAACAATAACTAACATAGAAAATCCTAACAGAATTATGATTCTATGTAACAACCAAGAACAAATCCTAATAGAATTAGGATTCTTTGTAACAACCAAATCCTTCTTGAGCTAGGACTACTCCTTCACTCCATGCATTCCACGAGCCAAGTCACTACACATGCCAAAGCTTGGTTTCTTCCATTAAGATTGAACCCCATGTTCTCCATAACTATGTCAATAGGCTCATGTAGAGCAAGTGCCTTTGCATCCGCATCATTCTCCCCCTCTACAAAAGAATTTACCCTTGAATTCTCATCATCATAATAAGGAGACAAATCACCTACATTGAAGGTAGCACTTACACTTCCAAACTCATCTGGTAAATCAATCTTGTAAGTACTATCCCCAATGACTCTAACCACTTCAAAAGGACAATTTGCTCGAGGCATGAGCTCATTCTTCCTCTTGCTAGGAAATGTTTCTTTCCTCAAATGTACCCACAGAAGATCACCAACTTTAAACACATGTTGCTTGCCCCCTTTGTTAGCCCTTGTCTTGTATTGAATGTTCATCTATTCAATCTTAGCCTTCACTTGCTCACAAGTCTTAGTGAATGCTTCCAATTTTTTCTTTGCATTCGTATGGATATCATGCTTAGGCATAGCAACAAATCAATAGGTAGCAAAGGATTAATACCATAGGCTACCTCAAATGGAGAATGAGAAGTGGTGGATGAGTGTGCCCTATTATAAGCAAACTCTGCATGATCTAACTTGATGTCCCAATGCTTTTGTGTCTTACTCACCAAGCCTCTCAACAAAGATCCTAAAGTTCGATTTGTCACCTCAGTTTGACCATCTGTTTGAGGATGATGACTTGTACTAAAGAGCAATTTAGTGTCAACTATGCGCCAAAGATTCCTCCAAAAACAAAACAATGTGGCCTGCTGATGAGTTGTTTTGCTAGCTTTTATCTATTCGTTTATATTTCTGTAGAAGACACCTAGACAAGTAGATGCCCTTTCTTCAACTTTGTTTGAAGGGTCAAAGTTTAGATGGAGTAAAGGTGTTTCCATGGCAATCTTCCTTGAAACATGCCTATATTGTTGGGAAACTGTATGTGCGGATGCCAAATAAGGTGCTTGACCTGGTGTACATCATGTATCTTGCCAGTAGGAAGACAGATAGCCACCTTTGCTTCTATTTTATGCTGGCATGTGTCACCTTATGGCAGTTGTCACTTGTTAGTAGCCAGAGCCTTTGCAAACCTGTCTTATGAGTTCGTGGAAGGTGTTACTGGTGCTATGGCAGAAATGTTGTGGCGAAAAGCCTATTTCTACTAATTAGTGAGTAGTTTGACGGTCTCTATCTGGAGTCTTGCTCATGGGGCATTGCTTGACATGTGTCTGTCATAAGTAACACTGATTGGAACTATATTGGGAAATTTCGTGGGATACCAGCATGCATCAGGGTAAATATGTCAAACAACTAGCTAGTAGCTGCTCTCTTCTACCATGTTATAATTGTATGGCAGAAATCATTAGCACATCATGCTTTTTTATGCTTCATGAATTGTACTTTTAGGGCTTTATGGTGCATAAAGTTAGAAATGAAGGGTATCTTGTGATTTTACAAAATTAGAAGGGTATCTTATGATTTTGCAAAATTAAAAAGGTATTCCATGAATTTTCCTTTGTTTTTTTTTGTCTTTTTCCTTTTCTATTTCCTATATATTTTAGTGGACTTCTTCTGACAATTCTCTTTCACTATTTATTAGTGACAATTGTCTTATCCTAAAAGATAAATCGCTGCCTGAAGAGGGTTTTATTACTTTATTGTAATGTACTGGTTGATTTAAAATTTATATGCAAGGCTGTAAACTTATTTTTGCATAGGATTGTGCTCATCTTTTGCTAGTGTATACAATTTGTGGTAATCTCAAAATTTTCCGAAACCTACCAGTTGCAAAATTGAAACATCCAATTGTGTGATTTTTAGGGTGAATGGGTGCCTGTTATTGTTGATGATTGGATTCCATGCGAATCACCGGGAAAACCAGCATTTGCTACAAGTCGGAAGGGAAATGAACTCTGGGTATCGGTGTTGGAGAAGGCATATGCCAAGTTGCATGGTTCCTATGAGGCATTAGAAGGCGGGCTTGTCCAGGATGCTCTGGTAGACCTCACTGGGGGAGCTGGAGAAGAAATTGACATGAGAAGTGCTCAGGCACAAATTGATCTTGCCAGTGGTAGATTATGGTCTCAATTATTGCGATTTAAGCAGGAAGGGTTTTTACTAGGTGCTGGAAGCCCCTCTGGTACTGATGTTCACGTCTCTTGTAGTGGCATTGTGCAGGGGCATGCTTACTCAATATTGCAGGTTATTGATTTCTGCCAGTTGTCTCAGATCTTTTTTCGCTTATGGGGTCTTTCTGGCACAGGAGCTCTTGAAACTGTGTCACTTGTTACCTTAAGGACTTTAGTAATAGTTTTTCCTTGATTATGCAGATTAAAGAAGTTGATAGTCACAAGCTTGTTCAGATTCGCAATCCATGGGCAAATGAGGTTGAGTGGAATGGACCATGGTCAGACTCATCACCAGAGTGGACAGATAGAATGAAGCATAAGCTCAAGCATGTTCCGCAGGTGATACTATTTACTCATTAGAGATAAGTGCTTCTATACTCGCGTAGCTTATATACTCGCTCCGTTTCACAAAGATTTACGCACTTTTCTTTTTGGTACATTTCACAAAGATTTAGCTCACTTTACTTTTTGGTACGTTTCACAAATATCTACTTAATTCTTTTTTCCTATTTTGGGATGTGAGATCCACCACATTAATACTCAGATTTCGTTACTTTATAATTGTTTATCTCCTTACCCTGACCTTTATTTTCCATTTCTCTGCAACTTTTCCCCATTTTCTTGGTTTTGATGAAGATCAAAGTGAGTAAATTATAGTGAAACGCAGGGAGTGTATAGCAAGTAGCTGTATCCAAAACTTTGTTTTCTTTGAGTTGCATGAGTGCCTTACAAGATTTGACGAAACCCTTGAACAGTCAAAAGAAGGTATATTCTGGATGTCCTGGCAAGACTTTCAGATCCATTTTCGATCTATATATGTCTGCCGTGTCTACCCTCCAGAGATGCGCTATTCAGTTCATGGGCAATGGCGAGGATATAGTGCTGGTGGTTGTCAAGATTATGATACCTGGCATCAAAATCCCCAATTCCGCTTGAGGGCAGCTGGAGCAGATGCATCAGCTCCGATACACGTGTTTATAACTCTGACACAGGTATGAGCAGCAATTGACCACCTCAAAAATGTTTATGATGAATGCTTCTTGACATTGTTTACTGTCAGGGTGTGAGTTTCTCTCAAACTGCGGCTGGTGTCAGGAATTATCAGTCCAGTCATAATTCAACAATGTTCTATATAGGAATAAGAATACTCAAAACTCTTGGCCGACGAGCAGGCGTTAATATCTACTTGCATGAATCTCTTGGCGGTACTGATTATGTTAATTCTCGAGAGATATCATGCGAAATGGTCTTGGAACCAGATCCAAAAGGTTATACCATAGTGCCTACAACAATTGTCCCTGGAGAAGAAGCACCATTTGTTCTCTCTGTTTTTACAAAAGCATCAATAACACTGGAACCTTTGTAGTTCATGAACTGATTTTATGCTAGTGTTGATAAATGCGATTTGGTTGGCCTCCGAGCTTGCCTCTGAGCTGGGACCCTTTGCTCAGGCATGCTGAGCAGGCTGTTCAATTGAATTGCAGTGAATTGTGGATAAACACGGTATTATTTGTGACCTTCTTACTTATATCTTATAAGCCCTATTGCCATTGTCTGGAAACAAATTAATGTCTTTCCATTGGTCGTTTTCAGGATCAGCTGTTGTGCTAGCATCGCCATACAATTCTACTTCTATCAGCTAAGGTTTGCTATTTGTATGTGGCAAACAGTCTGCCAATGCTGAGATGCAATGTGTGGGTTGTTCATACTGCCTAGTTACTGCTGCTGCTAGTACAGGGAGCCTTCTTGAAGATTGATATGTACATGAGTTCTTGTAAATGAAGCGATGTAAGAGTAAATAGGAAGTCGATAAACTGTAAGTAGACTTCATTTTTCTAAAGCACTACAGAAGCATTGTGGCTTTAGGGGGTATTTTGGGCCTGCTGCAGCACATTAGCTTATTCATTGTTTATAGTTGATAGTCAGCTGCAGTTCTGATGCTTATTCATTGTCCATAGCCATTTTTGTACAAATTTCATTCTTTTATCTTAATATCAGTAATATTTGCAAAGAACTACCTCTCTTGAACATTTATTTGCGAACGCGTTATATTATTCTTTTACATACAACCTTCAATATTATTGATGGAACCACCATCCTGTGCACATTTGCCCTCCGGTGTCCTCTACAGATCCCTTTAAGTTTGGCTTAAAAAAAGGTTATCTAGGTTGGTGTCATTTTGGACTAGGTGCTCATCATGGTCCCTAGGTGATGCCCTCCAATGCGAGCCTTGCTTGGGGGTTGTCTCAGGTCATTTTTTATCAAGGTGATTTTGTTGGACGCCAAGAGACCTCTAAAATTTGTTGATGTAAGTGCCTAAATTCCAAGTTCAGCGTGTCATATCTAGTTTGATTGCGCCTAAATTCCGATGCAATGCAAAGTGTGCCAAGTTCACAGGATACATTACAAGTCATGTCAGTCCTTGAAAAGGTTTCTAGAGAAAAATATGTCGATGCCTGAAAGACTTCGGAAACCTGAAATAGCTAGAATTGAAGGTTATAACACAATTTTGCACGTTTTCGAGACCCCGACACCAAAGCCCATTGGATACGACTTTAGCACATGAGAGGTCAATTCAAAATCTCTCTTGGCTTAGACGAGCATATATTGAATATTAAGGCCATTTTGGGGTCGCAGATAAAAGTATAAATGAGGTATTTAGAGTTGTTCTAAGGCAATGCAAATGGTCCCAAGTACCTCGGGATACGTTACAAGTCATGCTAGCGCTTTTTTTAGGTTTCAGGAGAAAAATATGTTTGGGTCAAGAGATATCCGTAAATTCCCCTATAGCAGCTAAAATTGAAGATCAACATACACGCTTTCAGACGTTCCTAGGACTCAAAAACCGAAAAACAAAGGAGGACATTTTACGAACTCCCATTGCTTAGAACGGGTATTTAACAACTTTCAAACCCTTTTTAGGGTTTGCAACGGAAAAGTATAAATGCGTAATTAGAAGTCGTTGCGTACCATTTTTCAACTTCTCCGAGCCGAACGCTTTTTACGTCCCGGACCTCCTAGGGGCCTCGGGGTGCCTAAGGTTGGGAACGAGGCGCCTCGATCTTCCTCCCTTGCCAACTTTGGCCTTCCCTTGGCTCGCTTGAAACTGCCCTCGCTTTGCGTTGTTGCGCCTCTGGATAGCGTCGTATGACCCTTCCAAGGCACGAGCGTGCCTTCCATGGGACCACCACTACCCTTGGGGTGCACCTCAGGAGCTTTGGATTATAATATACGCTTTGTCCTGTTTTCGGGCCATTTTTTTACTTCTCTGAACTCGACGATGTTTTTCATCCCGTACCATCCTATGGTCCTCGAGGTTCCTAAGGATAACCCCAGTTGCCACATAACTTCCTTCCTTGCCCACTTTGGCCTTCCCTTTGCTTGTTTGGAACCGTCTTCGCTGTGCTGTACAAGGCTACGGATGGCGTCGTATAACCCTTACAAGGCACGAGTGTTCATTCCAAGGGACTACCACAACCCGTGGGTGCACCCCAAGAATATCGGTGCCCAGCCCCGACTAGAGCCCACAAATGTGGACTATAATCCATGCTTTTTCTCATTTTCTTGGCATTTTTTGATTTTTCCGAGATCGATGACTTTTTTCGTCCTAAACCTTCATAGGGTCCCAGAGGTACCTCAGGATGCCCCCGGGTGCCTAGGACCTTCCATTTTTCCACCTTGGCCTTCCTTTGGCACGCTTTGAACCGCCCATGCTTTGCTCCGTAGCACCTCTGGATGACGTCGTATGGACCTTCCAAGGCACGAGTCTGTCTTCCAAGGGACTACAGCAACTTTGGGGTGCATAACATGAGCATCGGTGCCCAACCTTTATGGGAGCCTAGAGCGGCGGACTATAATTTCCCATTTTCGGGCCATTTTTTGACATTTTCGGGCCAACAACTTTTTTCGTCACGGACCTTCCTATGGGTCTAGCGGATCCTAAAAATGGTCTCAGGTGCCTTCGACCGTCCTTTTCCCAATTTTTCCTTCCCTTGGATCAATTAGAACCGCCCTCGATGTGCTGCATAAGGCTACAAATGGCTTCATATGGTCTTTACATGGTACGAGTGTGCCTTCCAAGGGTCTACCACAGCCCGTGGGTGCACCCCATGAACATCGGTGTCTGGGCCCGATGGGTTCCCGTAGCCATGGACTATAATCCATGCTTCTTCTCGTCTTCGGGGCTTTTTTCGATATCTCCAAGCTCGACGACATTTTTCGTCTTGGACCTTCCTAGGATCCCCGTGGTGCCTAAGGATGGCCCCTGGTGCCTAAGAACCTCCCACACTTTGCTCCGTTGAAACTCCAAATGATGTTGTATGGACCTTCAAAGGCACGGGTGTGCCTTCCAAGAGACTACAACAAGCCTTGGGTGCATGTCATGAGCACAGGTACCCGACCCTTATGGGAGCCTGGCGTCATGGACTATAATCAACGCTTTTTCCCGTTTTCGGGCCTGCGGGTGCACCATAAAATCGAAAAAGGGGGGTTTGATGGCATTTTAAGTCTATTCAGATGGTGCAAATCACGCGTGATGCATTATAAGTCGTGTCGCACCCCATAGGAAGGTTTTCGTCGAAAAATATGATCGGGCCCGGAGGAGCCCTAAAACAGTCAAAATTGAAGGTTACAAGTCACGATTTTTGACGTCGACAGGACTCGTGCAACGAATGTCGTGGGATGGCTCGAGGGGCATGGGATGGTATACTTAGGGGTGTTCAAAAATATTCGATCCGAATAATCCGATCCAAAAATCCGTCGATCCCATGTTAACATTTCGGATCGGATATCCATAGAAAATCCGGGTTTTCGGATAGGATACGGATCGGAATTTTTCAAAAATGTCAATGAACCAATCAGAAAATCCTGTGATCTGATCCGACAACCTGGTGATTGGATCCGAATCATAATTCCTCCGATCAGAAATTTTCGGATCGGATTCGATATCCGACATTGAACAACCCTAGGTATATTAAAGACTCCCACGGCCTTGAACCGACACAGAAATAGCTTTGACGAAAATTTCGGGGTCATTCCGTGGCTGCAAGATAAAAAACTAAATGGGTCGTTTGGTGGTCTTCTGAGGCAATTAAGATGGTGCAAAGCACCTGTGATGCAATATAAGTCGTGCCGCACCCTATAGAAAGGTTTTCTGCGAAAAATATGACCGGGCCTCAAGGGGACCTAAAATGATCAAACTTGAAGGCTATAAGTCATGCTTTTAGATGTCCAAAGAACTCTTGCACCGAATGTAGTGGGATGGCTCGAGGGGACATAAGATGATATATTAAGAACTCCCATACTTTAAACGGGCGGAAGAACAACATTTACGACCGTTTCGGAGTCATTCGGTGGTTGCACTACGACAAAAAAATAAATGGGTGGTTTGGTGGCATTCTGGGGACTTTTAGATGGTGCGAGGCACCCGGGATGCATTATAAGTCGTGCTGCATCCCATAGGAAGGTTTCCGGCGAAATTTATAACCGGGTCCGGAGGAGCCTTAAAACAGTCAAAATTGAAGGTTATAAGTCACGATTTTAGACGTCCACGGGACCCGTGCACCAAATGCTGTGGGATGGCTCGAGAGGACATGGAATGGTATATTAACAATTCCCACGGTTTTGAACGTGCATAACAAAAGCTTTTACGACCGTTTCGGGTTCATTCCGTGGTTGCCCGACAAAATAATAAATGTGGCGTTGGTGGCATTCTAGGGCAATTCAGATGGTGCGAAGCACCCGGAAGACAGGATAAGTCATGCCGCACCCTATATGAAGGTTTTCGGCGAAAAAATGACTGGACACCGAAAAGCCCTAAAACGGTCAAGATTGAAGGCTATAAGTCACGCTTTTAGACGTCCACGGGACCAGTGCAACGAATGTCGTGGGATGACTCGAGGCGACATGAGATGGTATATTAAGAACTCGCACGGCTTTGAACGGGCATAAAAACAACTTTTATGACCTTTTCAGGACATTCCGTGGCTGCACCACAAAATCATAAATGGGTGGTTTGATGGCATTTTGGGGTATTTCAGATAGTGCGAATCACCCGTTATGCATTATATGTTGTGGCGTACCCCAAAGGAATGTTTTCGGCCAAAAATATGATCTGGCCCGGAGGAGCCCTAAATCGGTCAAAATTAAAGGCTATAAGTAACGCTTTTAGACATCTCAGGACCCTTGCAACGATTGTCGTGGGATGGCTCGAGGGACATGGGATAGTATATTAAGAACTATTACGGCTTTGAACGGACATAAAAACATCATTTACGACTGTTTCGGGACCATTCCGTAGCTGCACCACAAAATCATAAATAGGCGGTTTGATGGCAATTCAAATGATGCGAATCACCCGTGAAGCATTATAAGTCGTGCCGCACCCCAAAGGAAGGTTTTTGGAGAAAAATATGATCGGGCCCGGAGTAGCCCTAGAACGGTCAAAATTGAAGGCTATAAATCACGCTTTTAGACATCCACGGGACCCGTGCACCGAATGTTGTGGGATGGCTCGAGGGGACATGAGATTGTATATTAAGAACTATTACTGTAACACCCCCAAAATCCATACACGTCTAATGCTACGTCGCATCGACTTTGGGAGTGTTACCGCCGCGATGGAATGCAAGGCATAATTAGAAATACGATAACTCAAATTCATTGTCTCAAAACCAAATTGCAGCGGAATAGAAAATGTAAATACAACTCGGGAATCATAGTTGACCCCTCTTTATTCAAACTCAAACCATGTAACAATGTTCTATAAAATTCAGTAATAATCAAACCAAAAGTTAACTTCAAACTACAGTCGCCCCCTTATGCTTGATTCATGCAGCAGCACCAGCTCACCTAGTCTGCTCCCCATTGAAGTGTCAATAGTTCATCACAGGACAACAAACACATAATAACACACAGAGTCAGCTATGCTGAGTACGTAATGAACCATTGAAACTATATGAACATAAATGATGCATACATTACAACTACTATATGAACCTACGTTATCTCACATCCTTTAATCTTTCATTATTTGGCATCGAACGGGCACCGTCATCTTACTAGAATCATACGGGCTACTGAATCCTTAATAGACAACTTGGTCTATTAGATGAAATGCAAATACGGTTTTGTTCCGTCTCACACCCATCACCTTAGTATGCATACCCCCAAGATCGAACGGAACCTTCCGCCTACTTGAGTTATCAAATATAAGGACACTACTGTCGTCACAGTAGGCCTGCGTAGGAGTGTAAGACAAGTCCCACATCCCCCCATTGTTCTATACTTGTAGGGATCCAACTACAAGTATCGCCATAATCTTCTTTTATTACCAATCATTCTTTTTTAACTTTAAGGAGTCATTTACAATCTCTCTTAATTACCAAACTCAATCTTATCCTAGTAACACTCTTGTTACTCTATAGATCAGATTAATAATGCTGATGTTACACTACGATAGAACTTCGCATTTCAATGCAACATATTTCAATGCATCATATTGATTTCACGTTATAAACGTCTAACCAAACAATCACAATCAAATGTTCCCTATCATGGTACTAGGTTCCAATAACATGAACTGCAACCTAACATGATACTAAGCTTTGAAAGTAAACTGGTACGCGTACGTACCTTGTAGCGGAGAATTTTCGCTGACTTAATAGAACGAGCCGCTTATGAAATTGGGACCTAAATCGTTAAAACAAAGCTTTAGTGTTACGTCCTTGATAACACTAACAACTACTACGTACTAAGACCATAACGATCCAACGATTCGAATTACGCAAGTTAAAACCTTAATCCAGAACTTTCGTTATAATTCTAATCTAGTGAATTTAACGTCTTTTAGAAGTCAGAGTTAGTGAGTAACTAAGTTAGTTAGTAACATTAGTCCACTATTTTACCATCCAAAATGTCATAAGTCCAGCCTGTCTTATGTCCAAAAGTCAAGTCATATGTCCAAAGTAAGTCATATGTCCAAGAGTAAGTCATATGTCCAAAAGGTAAGTTCCATGTCCAAAAGGTAAGTTCCATGTCCAAAGGGTAAGTCATATGTCCCAAAGTCAGATTTCATGAAACAGGTTACTCATGAAACGATAATAACTGTAACTAATAATAGACACACTTTCCTACTTTCAACTTATTCCAATTACAAACCTAACCAGAATTTTACTTAAACAGAACAATAACTTAATAGTTAACAATCTATAAATTATAAACACTCTAATTACTAATTATTAATTACAAACCTTTCTTAACTATGAAAACAGTAAATATAAGGATAATTAATAAACTGACATACTAAGTTAAGTACAAAATTATACCACTGACTTTCGCCGGCACAAAAATTCCGGCGACCAACTCCCAGCGACGACGCACACTTTCCGTCTCCTACGCGCGGCCACGACACTCAACCGGCACTCGTACCACCTTCGCGCACACACGACGAACACCTTCGCACCCCTCTTCGTTTCGTCGCCCAAACACCCTAACGCGACCAGATTTGTCGCGCCACCACACGGTCCGTTCGCCTAACTTTGCACAACACTCGCACGACCCACGAACACACCTGCGAACCCCTTCTTCGCACACACGGACCACACACACACTTCGCACAAAAACTCGAACAAAAACCTCGGCACACCCGCACACCTTTCGCACCAAAACCCTCGACGATTCGCACGAAGTCCTCGTCCGAACTCACACAACCACCGGCGACGAGAGGGAGGAGGCGAGAGGAAAGTCAGCGAGAGTTTGAGAGAATCTGAGAGAGAGAGATCTGAGAGAGAGAGAAAAATTCGAAAGAGAGAGAAGGAGAGAGATGAATGTCGGCTGAGGAGAGGGAGGAGAAGAGTTTAGGGTTTTTTTTTTTTTCTGAAATTCCCTCTCCTTTTCTTTTTATACTCCCTTCAAAAGGTAGTCACCCTAGGTCAAGTGAAGATCAGGTTATTCTTTTAAAACTCCGAAAATTCCTAACAAATTCATACTAACAATAATTTATTCCTATTAATTTGTAAATAGATTAAAATACCTTTTTATTAATTTTTATATTTCTTAATTAGTACGAAATTGCTACTTAAAATACGGAGTATTACAGGCTTCCCTCCTTAAAAGAAGTTTCGTCCCGAAACTTTGAGGTAGCCCGTCTTAACGACGATCTTTTGCATTTCTAAGTCCCAAATTTCACAAGCGTTTTCTAACGTTCACACAATAGATAAGCAGTTTTCACACATAACTAGCATATAACTAACATAATCAACATAATTAACATACTTTAGGGTGAAAGCGCGAAATTCTATCGCATTCTTCCCCCCTTAAAAGAAAAGTTACGTCCCCGTAACTCACGTACCTCTTGGAAAAGCTCAGGGTACTTCAGACGCATTGCATCTTCGGCTTCCCATGTGGCTTCCTCGGTAGTTTGATTTCTCCACAACACCTTGACAATTCTGACGTCCTTATTCCTCGTACTTCGCACTTTGCGGTCTAGGATCTGGACAGGTTTCTCCTCATAGGACAAAGTTTCGTCTATCTCTACGTTTTCAGGTTCAAGGACATGTTGCGAGCATGTGCTTTAGAATACCAAGGGTCATGGGAAGACCATTTGGACCTCATAGAATTCTCATACAACAACAGCTACCATGCTAGTATTAAGATGGCACCATTTGAAGCGTTGTACGGGAGAAAGTGTCGTAGCCCTTTGTGTTGGAACGACATCAGTGAGACTGTAGTGTTAGGACCTGATATGATTCAAGAGACGATGGATCAAGTGCGAGTCATTCAAGAAAAGATTAAGACTAACACCCCCAAAATCCATACACGTCAAATGCTACGTCGCATCGACTTTGGGAGTGTTACCGCCGCGATGGAACGCAAGGCATAATTAGAAATACGATAACTCAAATTCATTGTCTCAAAACCAAATTGCAGCGGAATAAAAATGTAAATACAACTCGGGAATCATAGTTGACCCCTCTTTATTCAAACTCAAACCATGTAACAATGTTCTATAAAATTCAGTAATAATCAAACCAAAAGTTAACTTCAAACTACAGTCTAGCCCCCTTATGCTTGATGTCATGCAGCAGCACCAGCTCACCTAGTCTGCTCCCCATTGAAGTGTCAATAGTTCATCACAGGACAACAAACACATAATAACACACAGAGTCACCTATGCTGAGTACGTAATGAACCATTGAAACTATATGAACATAAATAGGTCGTTTGGTGGCATTATGGCGCAATTCAGATTGTGCGAAGCACCCTGGATGCATTATAAGTCGTGCCGCCCATAAGAAGGTTTTCGGCAAAAAATATGACCAGGTCCGGAGGAGCCGTAAAACTATCAAAATTGTAGACTATAAGTCATGCTTTTAGACATCCATGGGACCCGTGCACTGAATGTCGGGATGGCTCGAGTGGACATGAGATAGTAATTAAGAACTATCACAACTTTGAACGGGCATAAGAACATATTTTACGACCGTTTCTGGGCCATTTCGTGGTTGCACCAAAAAAAAGTGTAAATGGGTGGTTTGATAGAATTTTGGGGCAATCTAGATAGTGCGAATCACCCATGATGCATTATAAGTCGTGCTGCACCCCATAGGAAGGTTTTCGGCCAAAAATACGACTCCACCCAGAGTAGCCCTAAAATGGTCAAATTTGAAGGCTATTAGTCACGTTTTTAGACGTCCACGGGTCCTGTGCACCGAAAGTCATGGGATGGTATAAGGGGACATGGATGGTATATTAAGAATTATCACGGTTTTGAACGGGCATAATAACATATTTTACGACCGATTCGGGGCCATTCCGTGGGTGCACCACAAAATCGTAAATGGGTGGTTTGATGGCATTTTCGGGTATTTCAGATAGTGCGAATCACCCGTTATGCATTATATGTTGTGCCGTACCCCAAAGGAATGTTTTCGGCCAAAAATATGATCTGGCCCGGAGGAGCCCTAAATCGGTCAAAATTAAAGGCTATAAGTAACGCTTTTAGACATCTATAGGACCCTTGCAACATTGTCGTGGGATGGCTCAGGGACATGGGATAGTATATTAAGAACTATTACGGCTTTGAACGGACATAAAAACATCATTTACGACTGTTTCGGGACCATTCCGTAGCTGCACCAAAATCATAAATAGCGGTTTGATGGCAATTCAAATGGTGCGAATCACCTGTGAAGCATTATAAGTCGTCGCCCCCATAGGAACGTTTTTGGAGAAAAATATGATCGGACCCGGAGTAGCCCTAGAACGGTCAAAATTGAAGGCTATAAATCACGCTTTTAGACATCCACGGGACCCGTGCACCGAATGTTGTGGGATGGCTCGAGGGGACATGAGATGGTATATTAAGAACTATTACGGCTCTGAACGGGAATAAGATCATCTTTTACGACCGTTTCGGGTCGTTCCGTGGTTGCACGACAAAAAAATAAATGGGTCGTTTGGTGGCATTCTAGGGCAATTCAGATGGTACAAACCACTCGTGCTGCATTATAAGTCGTGCCGCATCCCATAGGAATATTTTCGGTCAAAAATATGACTGGGCCCGGAACATCCCTAAAACGATCAAAATTAAAGGCTATAAGTCTCGCTTTTAGATATCTACGGGCGCCGTGCACCGAATCACGTGAGATGATTCGAGGGGACATGGGATTGTATATTAAGAACCATCACGACTTTGAACGGGCAGAAAAATATTTTTACAATCGTTTCGGGGGAATTCAATGGCTGCACAACAAAATAATAAATAGGTCGTTTGGTGGCATTATGGCGCAATTCAGATTGTGCGAAGCACCCTGGATGCATTATAAGTCGTGCCACCCATAAGAAGGTTTTCGGCAAAAAATATGACCAGGTCCGGAGGAGCCGTAAAACTATCAAAATTGTAGACTATAAGTCATGCTTTTAGACATCCATGGGACTCGTGCACTGAATGTCGTGGGATGGCTCGAGTGGACATGAGATAGTATATTAAGAACTATCACAACTTTGAACGGGCATAAGAACATATTTTACGACCGTTTCTGGGCCATTTCGTGGTTGCACCAAAAAAAACTGTAAATGGGTGGTTTGATAGAATTTTGGGGCAATCTAGATAGTGCGAATCACCCATGATGCATTATAAGTCGTGCTGCACCCCATAGGAAGGTTTTCGGCCAAAAATACGACTCCACCCAGAGTAGCCCTAAAATGGTCAAATTTGAAGGCTATTAGTCACGTTTTTAGACGTCCACAGGTCCTGTGCACCGAAAGTCATGGGATGGTATAAGGGGACATGGGATGGTATATTAAGAATTATCACGGTTTTGAACGGGCATAATAACATATTTTACGACCGATTCGGGGCCATTCCGTGGGTGCACCACAAAATCGTAAATGGGTGGTTTGATGGCATTTTCGGGTATTTCAGATAGTGCGAATCACCCGTTACGCATTATATGTTGTGCCGTACCCCAAAGGAATGTTTTCGGCCAAAAATATGATCTGGCCCGGAGGAGCCCTAAATCGGTCAAAATTAAAGGCTATAAGTAACGCTTTTAGACATCTACAGGACCCTTGCAACGATTGTCGTGGGATGGCTCGAGGGACATGGGATAGTATATTTAAGAACTATTACGGCTTTGAACGGACATAAAAACATCATTTACGACTGTTTCGGGACCATTCCGTAGCTGCACCACAAAATCATAAATAGGCGGTTTGATGGCAATTCAAATGGTGCGAATCACCCGTGAAGCATTATAAGTCGTGCCGCACCCCATAGGAAGGTTTTTGGAGAAAAATATGATCGGGCCCGGAGTAGCCCTAGAACGGTCAAAATAAATCACGCTTTTAGACATCCACGGGACCCGTGCACCGAATGTTGTGGGATGGCTCGAGGGGACATGAGATGGTATATTAAGAACTATTACGGCTCTGAACGGGAATAAGATCATCTTTTACGACCGTTTCGGGGTCGTTCCGTGGTTGCACGACAAAAAAATAAATGGGTCGTTTGGTGGCATTCTAGGGCAATTCAGATGGTCCAAACCACTCGTGCTGCATTATAAGTCGTGCCGCATCCCATAGGAATATTTTCGGTCAAAAATATGACTGGGCCCGGAACATCCCTAAAACGATCAAAATTAAAGGCTATAAGTCTCGCTTTTAGATATCCACGGGCGCCGTGCACCGAATCACGTGAGATGATTCGAGGGGACATGGGATTGTATATTAAGAACCATCACGACTTTGAACGGGCAGAAAATATCTTTTACAATCGTTTCGGGGGAATTCAATGGCTGCACAACAAAATAATAAATAGGTCGTTTGGTGGCATTATGGCGCAATTCAGATTGTGCGAAGCACCCTGGATGCATTATAAGTCGTGCCGCCCCATAAGAAGGTTTTCGGCAAAAAATATGACCAGGTCCGGAGGAGCCGTAAAACTATCAAAATTGTAGACTATAAGTCATGCTTTTAGACATCCATGGGACCCGTGCACTGAATGTCGTGGGATGGCTCGAGTGGACATGAGATAGTATATTAAAAACTATCACAACTTTGAACGGGCATAAGAACATATT
Organism: Beta vulgaris subsp. vulgaris; assembly: GCF_026745355.1. Classification (NCBI taxonomy): domain Eukaryota; kingdom Viridiplantae; phylum Streptophyta; class Magnoliopsida; order Caryophyllales; family Amaranthaceae; genus Beta; species Beta vulgaris. Next base: position 66,165,869 of record NC_079205.1, on the reverse strand, counting down.
TTACGACCGTTTCTGGGCCATTTCGTGGTTGCACCAAAAAAAACTGTAAATGGGTGGTTTGATAGAATTTTGGGGCAATCTAGATAGTGCGAATCACCCATGATGCATTATAAGTCGTGCTGCACCCCATAGGAAGGTTTTCGGCCAAAAATACGACTCCACCCAGAGTAGCCCTAAAATGGTCAAATTTGAAGGCTATTAGTCACGTTTTTAGACGTCCACGGGTCCTGTGCACCGAAAGTCATGGGATGGTATAAGGGGACATGGGATGGTATATTAAGAATTATCACGGTTTTGAACGGGCATAATAACATATTTTACGACCGATTCGGGGCCATTCCGTGGGTGCACCACAAAATCGTAAATGGGTGGTTTGATGGCATTTTCGGGACATTTAGATAGTGCGAATCAGCCGTGATGCATTATAAGTCGTGCCACACTCCATATGAAGATTTTCGGCCAAAAATATGACCGGGTCTAGAGGAGCCCTAAAATGGTTTAAATTGAAGGCTATAAGTCACACTTTTAGACGTCCACGGGTCCCATGCACCGAATCACGTGGGATGACTCGAGGACACATGGGATGGTATATTAAGAACCATCACGGTTTTGAACGGGCATAAAATCATCTTTTACGACCGTTTCGGGGAAATTCCGTGGTTGCACAACAAAATAATAAATGGGTTGTTTGGTGGCATTATGAGGCAATTCAGATTGGGCGAAGCACCCTAGATGCATGATAAGTCGTGCCGCCACCATATGAAGGTTTTCGGCGAAAAATATGTCCAGTCCCGGAGGAGCGCTAAAACTGCCAAAATTGAAGGCTATAAGTCACGCTTTTAGACATCCATGGGACCCGTGCACTTAATGTTGTGGGATGGCTCGAGGAGGCATGAGATGGGATATAAGGAACTATCACAGCTTTAAACGAGCATAAGAACATCTTTTACGACCGTTTATGGGCCATTCTGTGGTTGTACCAAAAAATCGTAAATGGGTGGCTTGATGGAATTTTGGGGCAATTCAGATGGTGCGAATCGCTCGTGATGCATTATAAGGTGTGCTGCACCCCATAGGAGGGTATTCGGCCAAAAATATGACCCGACCCGGACGAGCCCTAAAATGGTCAAAATTGAAGGCTATAAGTCACGCTTTTAGACGTCCACAGGTCCCTGCACGGTGCACCGAATGTTGTGGGATGGCTCAAGGGGACATGACATGGTATATTAAGAACTATCACGGCTTTGAATGGCCATAAGAACATCTTTTACGATCGATTCGGGGCCATTCCGTGGCTGCACCACAAAATCGTAAATGGGTGGTTTAATGGCATTTTGGGGCAATTCAGATGGTGCGAATCACCCGTGATGCATTATAAGTCCTGCCGCACCCCATAAGAACGTTTTTAGCCAAAAATATGTCCGGTCCTAGAGGAGCCCTAAAATGGTCAAAATTGAAGGCTATAAGTCACGCTTTTAGACGTCCACAGGACCCGTGAACCGAATCACGTGGGATGCCTCGAGGGGACATGGGATGGTATATTAAGAACTATGATGACTTTGAATGGGCATAAGATCATCTTTTACGACCGTTTCGGGGAAATTCCGTGGTTGCACGACAAAAAAATAAATGGGTCGTTGGATGGCATTATGAGGCAATTCAGATTGTGCGAAGCACCCTGGTTGCGTTATAAGTCGTGCCGTCCCCATATGAATGTTTTCGGCGAAAAATATGACCAGGCACGGAGGAGCCCCAAAACTGTCGAAATTGAAGGCTATAAGTCACGCTTTTAGACATCCATGGGACCCGTGCACTGAATGTCGTGGGATGGCTCGAGGAAACATGAGATGGAATATTAAGAACTATCACAGCTTTGAACGAGCATAAGAACATCTTTTACGACCGTTTCTAGGCCATTCTGTGGTTGCACCAAAAAATAGTAAATGAGTGGTTTGATGGAATTTAGGGGCAATTCAGATGGTGTGAATCACCCGTAATCCATTATAAGTCGTGCTGCACCCCATAGGAAGGTATTCGGCCAAGAATATAACCCGGCCCGGACGAGTCCTAAAATGGTCAAAATTGAAGGCTATAAGTCACGCTTTTAGACGTCGACAGGTCCCGTGCACCGAATTTTGTGGGATGGCTCGAGGGGACATGAAATGGTATATTAAGAACTATCACGGTTTTGAATGGCCATAAGAACATCTTTTCCAACCTATTTAGGGCCATTCCATGGCTGCACCCCAAAACCGTAAATGGGTGGTTTCATGGCATTTTCGGGCAATTCTGATGGTGTGAATCACCCGTGATGCATTATAAGTCGTGCCGTACCCCATAGGAAGGTTTTCAGCCAAAAATATGACCGAGCCTAGAGGAGCCCTAAAATGGTCAAAATTGAATGCTATAAGTCACGCTTTTAGACGTCCACGGGACCCGTGCACCGATTCATGTGGGATGACTCGAGGGGACATGGGATGGTTTATTAAGAACCATCACGGCTTTGAACGGACATAAAAACATCTTTTACGACCTTTTCGAGGAAATTTCGTGGCTGCACAACAAAATAATAATTGGGTCGTTTGGTGGCATTATGGGGCTATTCAGATTGTGCGAAGCACCCTGGTTGCATTATAAGTCGTGCCGCCCCCATTTGATTGTTTTCGGCGAAAAATATGACCAGGCCCGGAGGAGCCCCAAAACTGTCAAAATTGAAGGCTATAAGTCACGCTTTTAGACATCCATGGGACCCGTGCACTGAATGTCGTGGGATGCCTCGAGGAGACATGAGATGGAATATTAAGAACTATCACAGCTTTGAACGAGCATAAGAATATCTTTTACGACCTTTTCTGGGCCATTATGTGGTTGCACCAAAAAATAGTAAATGAGTCGTTTGATGGAATTTTGGGGCGATTCAGATGGTGTGAATCACCCGTGATCCATTATAAGTCGTGCTGCACCCCATAGGAAGGTATTCGGCCAAGAATATGACCCGGCCCGGACGAGCCCTAAAATGGTCAAAATTGAAAGTTATAAGTCACGCTTTTAGACGTCCACAGGTCCCGTGCATCGAATGTTGTGGGATGGCTCGAGGGGACATGAAATGGTATATTAAAAACTATCACGATTTTAAATGGCCATAAGAACATCTTTTACGACCTATTTAGGGCCATTCCATGGCTGCACCACAAAACCGTAAATGGGTGGTTTCATGGCATTTTCGGGCAATTCAGATGGTGTGAATCACCCGTGATGCATTATAAGTCGTGCCGCTTCCCATAGGAAGGTTGTCAACCAAAAATATGACCGAGCCTAGAGGAGCCCTAAAATGGTCAAAATTGAAGGCTATAAGTCACGCTTTTAGACATCCACGGGACACGTGCACCGGATCACGTGGGATGGCTCAAGGGGACATGTGATGGTATATTAACAACTCCCACGGCTATCAACGGGTAAAATAAACAACTTTTACGACCGTTTCAAGGTCATTTCGTGGTTGCCAGACAAAATAATAAATGGGTCGTTTGGTGGCATTATGAGCAATTCAGATTGTGCGAAGCACCCTGGACGCATTATAAGTCGTTCTGCACCCATAGGAAGGTTTTCGGCGAAAAATATGACCGGGCCCGAAGGAGCCTTAAAACACTAAAAAATGAAGACTATAAGTCAGGCTTTTAGACATCCACGAGACCCGTGCACCGAATGTCGTTGGATGGCTCGAGGGGATATAGGATGGTATATTAAGAACTATCACGACATTGAATGGGAATAAGAACATCTTTTACGACCGTTTCGGAGCCATTCTGTAGCTGCACCATAAAATCGTAAATGGGTAGTTTAATGGCATTTTGGGGCAATTCAGATGGTGCAAATCACCCGTGATGCATTATAAGTCGTGCCGCACCCCATATGAAGGTTTTCGGCCAAAAATATTACCGGTCCTAGACGAGCCCTAAAATGGTCAAAATTGAAGGCTATAAGTCATGCTTTTAGACGTCCACATGACCTGTATACCGAATGTCGTGGGATGGCTCGAGGGGACATGGGATGGTTTATTAAAAACTATTACGGGTTTGAACGGGCATAAGAAAGCTTTTACTACGATTTCGGTCATTCCGTGGCTCCATCACGAAATCTTAAATGGATGGTTTGATGGCATTTTTGGGCAATTCAGATGGTGCGAATCACCCTGATGCATTATAAGTCGTGTCGCACCCTATAGGAAGGTTTTCGGCCAAAAATATGATCGGGCCTGGAGGAGCCCTAAAATGGTCAAAATTGAAGGCTATAAGTCATGCTTTTAGACATCCACGGGACCTGTGTACCGAAGGTCGTGGGATGTCTCAAGGGGACATGGGATGGTATATTAACGACTCCCACGACTTTGAACGGGCTTAAGAAAGGCTTTTACAACCGTTTCGGGGTCATTCCGTAACTCCACCACAAAATCATAATTAGGCGGTTTAGGGCAATTCAGATAGTGCGAACCACCCGCGATGCATTATAAGTCGTGCCGCACCCCATAAGAAGGTTTTGGGTGAAAAATATAACCGGTCCCCGAGGAGTCCTAAAACAGTCCAAATTGAAGCCTATAAGTCACGCTTTTAGACGTCCACGGGACCCATGCACTAAATGTCGTGAGATGGCTCGAGGGGACATGGGATGGTAAATTAAGAGCTATTACGGCGTTGAACGAGGATAAGAACATCTTTTGCGAGCGTTTCGGGGTCATTCCCTGGTTGCACGACAAAAAAATAAATGGGTCGTTTGGTGGCATTCTGATGCAATTTAGATGGTGGGAACCACCCGGGATGTATTATAAGTCTTGCCGCACCTGATAGGAGGGTTTTCGACGAAAAATATGACCAGGCTCGGAACATCCCTAAAACGATCAAGATTGAAGGCTCGGGACCCGTACACCGAATCACGCGGGATGGCTCAAGGGGATATGTGATGGTATATTAACGACTTCCACGGCTCTGAACGAGCATATGAACAGCTTTTACAACCATTTCAGGGTAATTCCGTGGTTGCACAACAAAATAATAAATGGGTAGTTTGGTGGCATTCTGGGGAAATTCAGATTGTACGAAGAACCCTTGATGCATTATAAGTCGTGCCGCACCCCATAGGAAAGGTTTTTGGTGAAAAATATTACCGGGCCCGGAGGATCTCTAAAACGGTCAAAATTGAAGGCTCTAAGTCACGCTTTTACACGTCCACGAGACTTGTGCACCGAATGTCATGAGATGGCTCGAGGGGACATGGGATGGTATATTAAGAACTATCACGGCTTTGAACGGATATAAGAACTTCTTTTACGACCGTTTCGGGGCCATTCCGTGGCTGCACCACACAAAATCGTAAATGGGTGGTTTGATTGCATTCCGGGGAAATTCAGATGGTGTAAATCACCTGTGATGCATTATAAGTCGTGTCGTACCCCATAGGAAGGTATTCGGCCAAAAATATGACCGGGCCTGGAGGAGCCGTAAAACGATCAAATTGAAGGCTATAAGTCACGCTTTTAGACGTCCACGGGACCTGTGCACTGAATGTTGTGGGATGGCTCGAAGGGACATAGGATGGTATATTAACGACTCGCACGGCTTTGAACGGGCATAAGAAAAGCTTTTACGACCGTTTCGGGGTCATTCCGTGGCTGCAGGACAAAATAATAACTGGGTCGTTTTATGGCATTCTAGGGCAATTTCAGATGGTGCGAATCACCTGTTATGCATTAGAAGTCGTGCCGCACCCCATAGGAACTTTTCGGCGAAAAATATGACCGGGCCCAGATGAGCCTTAAAACGGTCAAAATTGAAGGCTATAAGTTACACTTTTAGACGTGTACGGGACCCGTGCATCGAATGTCGTGGGATGGCTCGAGGGGTCATGGGATGGTATATTGAGGACTCCCATGGATTTGAACATGCATAAGAACAACTTTTACCATGAATTACTTATAGCATGAGCACCGGTGCCCGACCATTATAGGAGCCTAGAAATGTGGAATATAATCCACGCTTTTTCCCGTTTTCAGGCCATTTTTCTATATTTCTTCGGACCTGGCTGCTTTTTTCGTCCTGGACCTTCCTAAGGTCCACGGGGTTCCTAAGGATGGCCTCGGGTGCCTCGAACCTTCCTCCCTTGCCTACTTTGGCCTTCCTTTGACTATAATCATTGTTTTTTCCTGTTTCGGGCCATTTTTCGCCTTTTCTGGACCCGACGACTTATTACGTCCCAAACCTTCCAAAGGGCCTCGCGCTGCCTATCATGGCCTTGAATGCCTCGGACCGTCCTTCTTTGCCCAATTTGGCATTCCCTTGGCTCGTTTGGAACCGCCCTCGTTGTGCTCTATAAGGCTATGAATGGCGTTATATAGCCCTTACAAGGCACGAGTGTTCCTTCCAGGGGACTACTACAACCCGTGGGTGCACCGAAAGAACACCGATACTCGCCTCCAATGGGAGCCAGGAGCTGTGGACTATAATCCATGCTTTTTTCTCGTTTTTAGGCCATTTTTCAATTTCTCCGTGCCCGACGACTTTTTTCATCCTGGATCTTCATAGGGGACTCGGGTGCCTAAGGATACCCTGGGTGCCTCGGACCTTACTCCCTTGCCCACTTTGGCCTTCGTTTGACTCATTGGAACCGCCCTCGCTTTACTCTGTATGCATATTAACACATGTAAGATGTATTTTTAAGATATAATGCTTTTATAGTTAAGATTATTATCTCCTTTCCACTAGGTCAAACAAAGCTTAGCTATTAGGAGCTAAGAATTATCGGATGGCTTTCTATTGATTTTCGGTACCTCTCTGGGAATAGCTTTGTTTAGTCTCAACAGTCAACCAGGTCACTTATATTTTGGCTCGTTTAAGTAGGCTCGGTGTTGTTTCTCTTTTAGTTTATTGCTAAAGAGTGGCCTACTGAGGGTTGGTTCGGTTGTTATGGTGGCCAAATGCACAAGTACTTGGTGTTAATATAAGCCAACATATCTTGTACAGAGGTAGCTTCTTGTAATCTGATAAGTTACTCCAACTTGCTAAACGTTCATGCCGAGCTTACCACAATGATAATTTCTCAAATGTACTTGAGACAGATATGTCAACAGTGATCATTTCTGGTTCACATCACGTTGAAAGAATGATATATCATGTGCAACTATTTCCAATTCACATCATATTGAGATAATGTAATTTAATGTATCCAGGGCATCCCATATGGGTTGGGAGTGTCGTCAACAGTAAGATTGATGGCGTACTGTGCATTGTTAATATACGACCTTTATTTACAATCTAAAAGCAAACGTTAAGGTATAGTTTTAAGACATCAACTTTCTCTTCTATTTGAAGAATATGTACTATGGGGGGGGACCATCGGATGCCTTCCAAACTAGTTGGGGTCAATCTTGTCAAAGGGCCTTCAAATTCGAAGATGCTTACTACAGATTTCTACTCAATTTGCCTTTAATTAGGGACCACATGCAAGCTACTTGAATGCCAATTTTTTGCAGGTCGGGTGAAAGGCCCTATCGGGTTAAAACCTCCCACTAGGTCAATCCGTTAAAAAGTTTGAGTGGGGATAAGACCAGAAGGGTAAGAGGATCCCTCTCTCAAAATGTCCAAAAACCCCAACCTTGAAGCTGGAAAATCATCTCCTTTACGCTAAACCATACTTAGCTTAATTATTATGATCTAAAAATTATAATATGGCTTTCAATTGATTTTCGAGACCTCTCTGAGAATAGCTTGGATTAGTCTCAACAGTCCACCAGGTCTGTTTTAGACTCATTTAAGTAGGCCCAATATTGTTTTTCTTTTAGTTTATTGTTAAAAGAGTGGCCTATAAAGGGTTGGTTGTGTTGTCATGGTGGCGAAATGCACAAATACTTGGTGTCAATATAAGCCAACATATCTTGTCTTGAGGTAGCTTCTTGTAATCTGATAAGCTACTCCAACTTGCTAAAACTTCATGCTGAGCTGACCACAATTACAATTTCTCAAATGTATCTGAGACAGATATGTCAACAGTGACCTCTGGTTTACATCACATTAAAAGAATATATCATGCACGGTTTTCCAGTTCAGATCATACTAAAAGAATGTAATTCCATTCACGACTATATCCAGTTCACATCACGTTGAAAGAATGCTACTCCATTCCACTACCATCTTCCATTTGCTCAGAAATACGAACTCTAATTTTCCTATACGTCTATACACCTCCGATCCTATGTCTAGTTTCTTTTGACTAATTTTGTACTTCTCTGCCAATGTGGGACTCAATATTATCCCCAGGAGATAATATACAGACTTTACATGTTAAAGGTGAATACAGAAACACCACAGTTGAACCAGTGAAAAGCAGCCTAGAGGTGCTCGATTCACATTCCTATGCTAACATCTATTCAATGAACAGTCCATTGACGATAATTATACTTTTAATTTTTCTGGATGACGAGATATTTCCTTCTCAGCGAAATATAGCAACCTTCTCAGCCTCAATACCATATCGCAATGGAAGGGTAGTGCAGTACGTCTATCCAGATACGCAGGGCTTACCGTCATCCATGACAGGGCATGTAGCTCAGCCATAACTGACTCAAGTATCAAATGAATCTCAACCTCATACTCCCTGGCATCAGAAACCATGCCTCTTCCTGTCTGCTTCTGATGTGCTCTTCCCAATTTGTCATTAGGAACACCATAGCCTCCATAAAAATCAACAAGACTAACTGAAAGAACTGAAGGCCATTCTTCTCTTACATTGTTGATATCTTTCTTAAGCGACGGAACAGCTTTTGAAACTACAAAACCTGTTGAAAGCGGAATCGCGTAGCCTTTACTCTGGAGGAGATGAGCCAAAGGGGGAGATTCAGAGGTCAGGCACGTTGGAAGCTGAAGAGGGAAGGGAGTGAGGAAACGCATGCTAGGAGAAGGGATCAAAATGTAAGATGCCGATGTAGAACCAAGAGATCTAACAGGGGTAAAACCTTCAAGGTAACTCAACGAACCCACAATGCCACTACTTTGACTGCTCCCTGCAACAAAGTATATTCATTAATTATAGAGCAACGTGAAAAAATTGCATGAGAAACAATAACTTTGGTGCTAGAAAATTACAAACTAGCACCCCATATAAACTTGAAACCCCAAAGTAAAGATAAAAACAGAAAGAAAGAAATGACGAAACTATAGAGTTCAATCATATACGGACCTATTAAATTTTGTTACATTTCCTAAAATGCCACTGCCTTTGTTTCCCCCCCCCCCCCAAACAAACTCATGCCAGTTCAAAACATAGTAAAAACGCCACTATTATTTACATATATAGGATCAAAATTTCATTGGTACTTGCCTATCTAGTATTATAGAATCCACAATGCAATTTCATGCAATTTTACGTATAACAGCAGGGAAAATAATAAAAAATAAATGGGACAAAAATCTTTCAGCTAATAAAAGAACGGCAGCCCTAAGCCCAGGGCAAGCATATTTCCCTTTGGGATGGTGTATGTAGTAATAGCTTAGGGAGAAATGAGAATATCGACTTTGAGCTAAATTCATCACAAACAATAACCAGTCTCCTAATATAAGACCCACAAACATCAGGAATGCTCAAGGTGACAAGATCGATTTTCTATCATGACCTACAACATGTAGATTTCAGGATTTTTTCACCAAAGATACTAGAACTCTAATGATTTCAATTGTTTACTTAATGGACGAGCAGTTAGTAAGGGCGTGAACCACCAAAGCTATTTTATCTCGATCAATAATTTCACAGCAAGATGTCATCATTAATATTAAATATAGTAGCATTTTATGTGCTTGTCAAGAAAATAAAGAAGGGAAGTATAAAATAATCCAAGAGAAGAGTTACCAGTAGAGACATCAGCTTGGGAGACAAGATGCAAAGAATGGTCAACAGATACTGAAACAAAGCTGATGCTCTGTACCCACTGCAATGATCCCCTTGAGCCATCCACAACAGCTGGCCCACCCATAAGTTGCTTTCTACTAGTAGTTTGTCCCAACCCTCCTTTCATAAAGCCAGAAGATTTTGAGTGGGGACTATACAATGGGTTAGGTGAAGAAGGCAAGCTTCTCTCAATTTCCTGTTGCTGCAAGGAAGCTCCATTACTGTTTGTTGGTATGCCATCTGGACTAGCTCGCCGCAGTTGCAATGGCCATTTCTTCACTTCTGAACCCCCAATTGAGTAGAGTGCTTTTTGCCATTCTGTTAAAACATAACTAAACTCAGAATGCAAGCTAAACATTCAAAATAGTGGAAACTTCTACATTTGACAATTAATAGCTACATAGTAACCCCCCCAACCCTCTTTCCAATCACCTGGTAAGATGCCCTGAAATCAGTGATTTGCTGGAAATGGAAATTTCTTCAGAAACAGTAGAAAACATACCCATCAAAAATTACATGAGACCACAGTTTGCATTGCTCCCCCAACAACCCACATGAAGGTCTTATTTTAATCTTATCCATAAATATAATGTACTAAATTTCCAATCAATTCACTAGTCCAATCTGGCTTAACTCCATACCCTTGTTTCTTCTGTGTTCCAGTTATCTATTGTGAACTAGCGGCAATCAAGCCACAGTATGAAAGAAGTAAATGTTAATGAGGCAGCTTATTAGTACTTTAAAGATCATATATTGCTGTGACAGTGTCTAAACCGTTCACTTCACACCAAATAAATAGTATGCATACCTTGGCATTCTAGCTCATAAAAGCACCCAATCCGTGTAATGACGAAATCTCTTGCTCTTGCTACACCATTATCGGGGGTAGCACAGGCCTGAAGTAGTTGGCAGCCTTGTTGAAGAACTTGGACAAATAGATGTTGCATGCCCTTTGTATCTTGTCTACTACTAATTCCACCAAAAGGGAAAATGTGACTGTCCAGCAGCTCTCCCCTCGAATCAGTCCATATGCACACCAGCCAACGCCAATCTTCTGTCCAACCATAGCAGCAATGCAGGCTTGGGGGCGATCTCGGTTGGCCAGATCCAAAGCCATCTCCATCGGATCCATCAAGCTGGGAGCTCGGTCCTGTATCTCCGCATACTGTTGAACTCTGTGCATATAATGCACTGCTATCATCTGTAGCCACATTACCAATAAATGTAGGTGATACCCCCTGCTCCACCGAGCCCGGTTCAGCCAAAATGAAAAGTGGTTCAAACATGTAATGGACCTCCTCTTGAAAGAAGGAATCACCACTTCGCATTGTGTCACAACTTAAGCCCCCAGATCTTGCAGCTTGCCAAGTATTATCCCATGTTCCGGCTCTCAAACCAGGATCAAGCTCACCTTCCCTTGACAGGGATGGACCTGTAATACGAGAGCCAACGCAGTCTTTCCACATACCTGAAATTGGATTAGTCATGTTCACCAACATAGATGGAGATCTACCAGAAAAGGTTGATGATTGGATAAAATCATTGGAGGATCCTCGTGATCTACGCCTAGCCTTGTTGTAGACAGTAAAAGCTATCTCCTTGAGCATAGCAAGTTCATTAAGACTTGGACTTGTAACTCGAAAAATGGCATCTATGGGAACAATTTGCAGGACTAATCTAGGAAGATTGAATCCAGAAAGAGCAGGAATATTTGATATGGATGCTTCATCAACACCTGCTGCATGGCTTAAAGCTTTCCCCACCTGACTATGCAACATGGCTCTCTTGTCATTCTCCGGTGAGAAAAATACTGAAGTAACAGCAACTGAAGATTCAACAATGGTCTGAAGAACAGCAGTTGGATCCGGGAATGGGCATACAACATAGATCACCTGCTCCAATGTATAATAATGTCAAGTAATCTCATTCCCAAATATAAAAGAAAAAGAAAAAAACAAGTTGCAAAATATGTCAATTTGTTTAGGCATACAAGAAAATGAGAAGTCCCTATATCCAAGTTGCCTAGTTCAGCAACACAATAGCTTATGTATTGTTCATGGGCATGACATATGGGTGCCCAAGGTTCGAAAAGCCAGCTTAATTTCTTGATGCTTTTCTTCCTTTTCTCCAATTCGAAGGGCGGTGGTCTCATATGTAGATTCATGCCCAAGAACACAGCCCATTAATCTTATTCCTTTGGGCCCAAAGCAATAGCCCACATTTAATTGGTCCCTAGATTGGTGGGGTTCACCTTTTCCTTATAAGGTTGTGCATAGTAAGGTGCAATGCATAACAGATGATCCATCACCAACAAAAAAGTAGGATCCTCCATCTTGTCAATTACACACACCTGATATGAATGACATTTATGATGCCAAAAATGACATTTTCTATGCTTATTTCATGAGGGCATGGGAATGGGAACAAGAACTAAGACATTTCCACGTATTCATTATCATCGGGGGATGATATTGGCGCTTGACGATCCATCCCACTAGTAACAAACATTTTTCCATTGATAACGTTGGAATTTGTCCTATGAAATTTCATGCAATTACTCATATTAGTGTCATGCATCTACTGCCATCGTTTAATGAAACTACAAGGTCACACACACCTGGTAAGGGTTATGTTAAATGGGCCATCTACATACTATTATAAACCAAAGTGAATTCCGCGAGCTTAATAGTCTTTATATAAATTGGGTTAGCAACTTAGCATGTTACAGAGAGTTGGCTCCAGGTTGATCACTAAGACAGAAACTTGTGCTAGTACAAATCTAGTGGTCTAGATGAAGCCAAAAAGTGTAGTGTGAATTGAGATGCAAACGCAATATGCGGTTTTCTCAATTCAGGCTTTACTGATAAAACCCGTCCTCGACAACGTCAGATTATATTTTAGCGTGGAACTGGGAACGGGATTGTTAACATAAATCATAAAAGTTCCTTTCTCGTCTCACAAAAATATCCAACAAAAAGGAGAGAGAGAAAGCAAGTGTATTGGTAAATTTCTCAAGTATCCGCAAACTATTTCTATCATGAAACCACCTAATATAATAAATGATCTGATTAAGTAAAATCCTAAACTGTAATTCCCATTCTCATTTACCTGCTACCTATATTCCAACTTCTCTTCATAAAAGAAGGAAATAGGAAAAAGAAAAACGTAGCTATATTCTCTTCTATCTGCTACCAGAACCTGCTCCTTAAATCCTCACGGTCTGTATCAATCAAAACAAAAAATATTCTAATAATAAATTCTGACAAATAACATAGTAAGCAAACAGAGTCACATAAAGCTACAACTCCTACCTCGATGAGGTCTTAAAACACCACAAGTTTGGGTTTTTCAGGTCCCCAGCAACCCAGAGTTCCGAAGTCCAAGCAGCCAGACACAGAGTTTGGCTGGGGGGAGGGGAGGAGGAGCTAAAGGAAGGAAGAATCTGGAGACCGGAGAAGAGAGCAATTATAGTCCACGATTTGTGAGCCAAAAGTGCAATTTTTTCCCTGTTTTAGGAGAATAATGTCTCTAAATATCGCATAACAGACATCTGTATTGCTAGAATTACGAGGATATTCATAACCGCACAAGTTTTAGACGATGGCAATGTTTTAGTAATACTGAAAGTGTAATAAAAACTTTTAGCTTGATAAGCTTCCGAAAGCACAGGATATAATTCCAAGAGATTGTCCAGAGCAATTTCGTATGGGAAGAGCATAGAGATATAAAAGATAGTATTTTCAAACAACCCCAAGGGGGCGGGTGTCACCAATTCACATAAAGAATTGCGAAGAACAAAATAACTCATGTACCATCAACCATGTTACATATTTAATGAAGAAAAGTCCACTCAAAATGGTAAAACATAAATAAAATAAAATAAAAAAGCGGAGGAAGTATATATTCGCAAATATACATACTTCATTAAACAACACCCTGAAATACAACCTATTAACATTTGCACTTTACCACAAATGTCTTAAAAATTAATTAAAGTTATTTTTGACCTAAGCTCAAGAAGACGTCATTCACATATACTTTTACAAAATTTTCCTTGACTGAATGTTAATAACAAGCAGTAAAACCTATATGCATTTTTGGAAGTATTGAAATATATTATATACATCAATTTGTTTGAAAGGATAATCGCAATATCACAAACAAAATAAAGAAGGCAGATTTCAACCTTAAGCTATAATATGCTATAAAATAAGCAAAATAAGAAAAGACATTTGCCAACAACAGATATGATAGGCTTGGCATCATCATACCAAAAGATTGAAAAAACGTGAAAATGGTAATGGAGAAAATATAACTTACCGTACAAGGACTACTATTTCCTTCTTTTGTGTTTGCAGCCAAGCACGAACCAAGCTGTAAGGTTTTCAGAACCTTGGCAAGAGACCTCAGATAGCTTGCAAGATCCCAACCACTTGATAAAGAAAGAAAAAAATCACTTATTGATCCCATACAAGAAGCATTGCTACCTTCAACCTTCACTGATCGAGGGTTATCGAGGAGAACAAAACCAGAAGTTGAACACTTCCCTGAATCTACATCCATTTGATTTCCAACAGCATGTGGTGTATGGCTCCCCAACTTGCACGTCTCATAAACTAGACAGATGAAGATTATAATGAGCAATATATATCTTAAACTAAATGGCGGATATATCACTAGATGCAAAGTCAATGTTGACTATGTTAATAGATATGCATGGATTTATAGGCAAGCAAACAGAAGCAATTGTTCCATTGGTGCCCACACTTCATATCCTCTTCATTAGTTTACTTCCTCTGTTTTTTTAGTTGCAACACTTTGACTTTTCATATTTTTCAATGTACAACTTTGACCATTCAGTTCTTTGATTGTCTACTTAGAACAAATTAAAATAAAGCGAACAAACTACACATGTTTTTATATGTTGGTCAAAAAATCGGATGATAGTATATGACTAGTTCAGAAGTCAAAGAGTTGTGTAATGATTTCACTCACTCACTAATTACCTGAGAGCAAGAAAATAGAGAACACAAGAATAAAGGAAGAAAGATAGTATTTTTGATTAATAGAATGTCAACACACAAAGCATTAGAGAGGCTCAGACTCTCCCAATCACTACAAGTTACTCAAAATTCCACACACCCCTTTATTCCCCTTAAACCCTATTTTATAGCCTACTGACCTCATAATTCTAACGGCTACTGGTCATTCTGGCACTGACATCCCTCTATTTGTGTTGACAACTACTGAATATTCTGTGATATTACCCCTCCTGGACAGATAGGCCCCTCCATTATTGCGAGCATATGTCAGCCAAGGTTTGGGAGTCAAATTCATCACATCACCCCGCCCCCAAACACTCACCTTGTCCTCAAGGTGGAAGGAAAGAAAATGTGCTTGCGCCAAATCCACATCTTCTCAGGTAGCTTCGAAAGGAGCTAAGTCTTTCCACTCCAGCAACACCTCAGTCTGTGTGTGCCGCCCCTTCTGAGTTTGACGCACATCCAACAGCTCCTTAGGCTCCACAACTAACTCCAGGTCTGCTGTCGACTGGGCTGGACAGAAGGTGCCACCTGAGTATCCGCAAATGCCCTTTTGAACTGAGAAACATGAAAAACGCCTCAAAACAGGATGGATTTTGCTGATGTCTGGTAATCGGAGCTTGTATGCGACATTCCCAATCTTTTGCATTACAGGAAATGGACCGTAAAAATGGGCCGCTAGCTTCTTAAAGGGCCGCTTAGTTAATGATTGATGTCGATATGGCTGTTGCTAGGAATCCTTATTCGTCCCTTATACAACAACCTTCCGTCCTCCGACCTCCACCGCCAACCCCACGTGTTGTTTGTCTCCCAGTTTCAATTCCTCCCTAATTTTTTTAAGGAGCTCATCCCCCTCAATTTCCTTCTCTAATTCTGCCAGTCCACGCTCTATGAGGTAATTAAAGCTCCCAACTCCATTTCACCTACTGTTTTTTGAGATAGTGCATCAACAACCCGGTTGGCAGCCCCGGGTTTGTATTGGATCTCGAAGTCGAATCCAATCAATTTGCTTACCCACTTCTGAAAATCAGCCCCCGCTTCCCTTTCTTTAGTTATGAAAAGCAAGCTTTGTTGATCCGCATGAATCACAAAACGTCTACCTAATAGGTAATGTTTCCATATTTGAACCACAAGGCATATGTCCATTAATTCCTTCTCGTATATTGATTTATGTTAAGCCCTTGGCCCAATAAGCTTGCTGTAGAAGGCATGGGTCTCCCTTTCTTGCATTAGCATGGCTCGTACTCCATAAGCCGAAGCATCTGTCTCAACCACGAAGGCTTGTGAAAGTCGGGCATGGCAAGGACGGGTGGGGTCATGGCAAGGACGGGTGGGGTCATGGCCTCCTTTAACTGAGAGAAAGTTGTTATGGCTTTTTCAGTCCACCCAAAAGAGTCCTGGCGCAACTGCTTGGTCAATGGCTCTGCAATTTGAGCGTAGTGCTTGATAAATTTCCAGTAGTACCCGGTCAATCCCAAAATCATTGAAGTTCTCTTAAGGATCTTAGGAATATCCCACCCCACCTTATATATCTTATCCATATCAACTATCACCCATGTTGCGAAATCATGTGCCCCAAATAGGCCATTGTCGCCTTCCCACTTATTCTGGTCGGCGAAGAGTTTGTGTGGTGCCAACAGACCAACCCCATATGCTTCACATGTTCCTCCTTAGGTTCTACTGTAAACTAGGATGTCGTCAAAGAAAACGAGTACAAATTTCCTCAAGAAGGGCCGAAATATGTCGTTCATAAGAGATTGAAATGTTGATGGGGCGTTGATAAGCCCAAAAGGCATTACCAGTAATTTTCTTAGGAGTAGGGATTAGATAGTGACACATTTTCCTAAAGCGAAAGAAGGGAGAGTGCGCTTCTACGAAACTTGGAAATGAGAAAGCGTAATGTCCTTCATGAGTCCGGAAAGCGGTCTTGTGAGTATCTTCTGAGCCTTGAGATCTGATTTAAAGAACATTGCAGTTCCGTGCAACTCATCCAATAACTCGTCAATGACCACTACGAGACCATCTCTTTGTTCAATGTTCGGTAGTCTACACAAATCCTCCACAAACCATTTTTTTCTTCACGAATATATCAGGCTTGATAATGGGGTGGTTTAGGGCTTGATGATTTCGGTTTCAAGCATCTCCCTAATGAATCTCTCTATCTTGTCCTTCTAAAAGTGGGGGTAATGGTATGTTCTAGACCCTTTATGGTGGGAGGTCCACGAAGGTGTCAAAAACAACAAATTGGGATACAACCTCATGCAAAAACACAAATACTCTCCCGTCTTCCTCTATCCCCGGTCTTGCCCCTCTAATCTCCTCCTCAATAGATTCAGTTCCAACAAGAAACCCCCTTCCTCCTTGCGTAAGGTTTTTATCATGGCTCTGATTGAAAATTTTTGACGTGGCTAATGTCGGGTCACCCTTTAATGTCACCATTCCACCCTCAACTTCAAATCGCATAACTTGGGTCTTCCAATTAGTAACCACCAACCCTAATTTCTAGAGCCACTCCACTCCAAAATTAAGTCCAAGTTCTTCGAGTTTCAGAACCACTCCTTGGCATATCGTCGTGCCATGAACCGCCTCTCCCTTCCCCAATGACACCCCAAACCCGCCGAAATCTGAGACAATTAACCCCTTCAATGGTCAACGGTGAGATAAAGTTGTGAGTAGCACCCGGATCAACCATGACCACCACTTCCATTTCCTTAATCTCCACGTAGTTTTCGGGCTTATTAAAACAATGACAAAGTTAAGAGATACCTCAGTAGGTGTTTAGATTGATGGTTCGTGTGGCGGTGATCTTGCTCACCCTCCTCCGATGTTTCTTCGTTGTCCATCAGTTCCTTTATCCGGCAACGTGGCTGACGATCTCTATTTGTTGTCGCATCTATAACACAGCCCCTTGGCCCTTTTTTTCATGGTATTCCTTCTCAGACAATCTTTTGAACTCTCCTCGAGTTTTGCAAGGTTCCCATTGTGTTCTGATTTTCTTTTCAGTGGGCTTGGGACCTATGTCTTGCTGGAAGTTGGATTCAATGAAGCCCCACTAGCCCCCATACTTCTTGGGGTACCACCCTTGTTGGAGTTTTGCAAGGCTCCCATTGTGTTATGATTTTCTTTTCAGTTGGGCTTGGGACCCATGTCTTGCTGGAAGTTGGATTGAAGGAAGCCCTACTAGCCCCATACTTCTTGCATTACCACCCTTGTTGTAAATAATATAAGATCCAACCTTATGTGACCCATTTTCTTGAGGCCCACAATTCTATTTCTTTCCTCAATCTTACCCACTAATTCCATGGCTTGCTTCGGGTCGGGATTAAGTAGTCGGGCCTCCAATTTTATACCCTCCTCTAGCCCATTAATTGATGAACTAGCCCATGGGATGCACCCTACTCAACTCAACGCTGCGGCCTTCTCAATTAATAGATTTTCGTCGATATTCCATCATAAAGGTGGTTTACCTAGTTGTTGTTTCCACATAGTTCCACAATGGGTCAGTCGGAATTGACGTAGTAGGTAAGTCTCCCCACCAGCGTATTTGTCTCCTCTTATTTTCCCATTGATACCAACAAGGACGTCTCCCACCATGGACACCGCCGCCGCCTATAGAGCTTTGTTTCCACTCTTAGAACGAGAAGTACCACTCCGCCCTAGATATCCATCCATCTGGATCACTCCCGTCAAAGAGGGTCATCTCTGAATTCCGATAACGCCAGTGCCCCCTACCCTTGATACAATCCTCCCAGTTGGAAGCCCCCATATTCTTCATTTTCCCGTTCTCCCATATTTATCATCCCTAGAGCCCTTCGGCAGGACGCGCGGATTTCGGCCTTAAAACTCGTTTATTCAGCATGGAACCGTTGAATGGACACCTCTTGGCCTGCCTAGACCGGTGAGTCCTGGCCTTCCAGTCGGGTGGTCAAGATCTCAAGCTCCTCTTCAGTCTTTCTTACCGCCTCATTCTGACACTCCAAGATCTGAGCCACCGAGGACTCTCTGATGGTGTTAATGGCAGTCTCAATCGCCTTCGATACATGGTGGTCACTGACCCTTCGAGATATGTCATTCTCTCTTCTAGAGAATCGACTCTCAAAGTAGCATTTAGATGTGCCATGGACCGTTGCTATGATACCAAGTGTGATGATTTCACTCACTTGGGTGAGTAAGAAAATAGAGAACACGAGAATAAAGGAAGAAAGATAGTATTTTTTATCAATAGAACGTGAACACAAAGAGCCTTCGAGAGGCTCAAACTCTCCCAATCACTACAAGTTACTCAAAGTTCCATACACCCTTTTATTCCCCTTACACCCTATTTTATAGCCTATTGATCTCATAATTTTAACGGTAATGGTCATTCTTCTTAGTGCACTCACATCGCTCTATTTGTCCAGACGTAATATTCCATGGTAGTGGCTCTATTACCCCTCCTCGACACATCTACACCTCCCTTTCTTGCGAGCATACGTCAGCCAAGGTTTGGGAGTTGAATTCATCACAAGTTACAACTTACCGAAATTGAGCAACTAGTTAGGGGCAAGCATTATTGTAATTGTAGGGTAAGGCTACTTATATCCGCACCAGAACAACAGAGGATCTTTCTACAAGCATTTATGGTGATGTTAGTAAAATTAAGGGCAAGTGTTACTAAACTCCACAAACTATGTATTGTAGCTTCGAATTTTTATTTTTTATAACAAAAATTTGGGAATTTCCCTTTTTCTTTGGGGCAGGGAGATGGGGGAAAGAGGGGAAATTTCTCTTTAAAACCTTCTATTTTTCGAGTTAAGAGCTGATACTAAGAGCCTCCACGTATTGGAATCACATTTATCCCAAATGTGAAAACATCATAACGTAACATGTCCAAACCTTCTACAGAACCACAAAGTGATAAAAAAAAATGATCCACCAAACTCATCAATATCAGAGAAACCTTAAGCCGAGCTAAAACATATTTATACAACTGAGTATTCATTTTATTTCACACTTATGCTGCACTTGTGTTTTTTCCCTAATTATGCCACTGAGTTTTTAGAAACAACTCGAAAAGGGTCATTAAAACTCCTAATGACCTCTACTAGCAGGTAAAGTCACACTAAAAATAATATTAGAAAGAAATTTTCAGATATTGATGCTTTTGATTATCCCACAACTGATAAAAAAAAAACTTAATATTATTGGTTTTCTATAAAAGAAAAAACGAAGACAGAGATTATTTGTCTTCATCACGTAATTGTTAGAAACTAATAGCATTATACATCGTAATACTCACCAGCTCAAGTACATATAATGGCATCTTGATCTTAGTATTTTGGTTCAGTTATAAACCGAGTATGAAAAGACTCCTACAAATGGTTATGACTTGTGCCATTGGTGTAATTTCAGCCAATACAAAAGCCCATATACATAATGTGACATACAATAATCATCAAATATGTTATAAGCTCTTGATTTCTATATGCACTTATGATATTGAAGCTATTGATAATGATGACTTAGTAAGAATACATTAAAGTCAATACTTCTGTCTTTTCCATTTTTATTGTTAAGGTTAACTAGAAAGACATCGATGATCTCACTTTATTCTCCAACAATTTACATGATTTTTACAAAACAAAAAATGTAAATTATTTTTATTTTCAACTAATAAACCTTGTACAATCTGTATCAAGAATGTCCATCCAAAAATCAGGGACAAGACAACATATCTCTCAAATGAAAGATCTACATGCATAGCAAGTAATACGCGAAGATAACACATGTATCACTTTCACTCACCGCTTCCTAATTCTTGGAAAAAATCAGCAGCCACCATAGTAAGGGGATCAATATTTGGACAGACAACATAATAAGACACCTGTCACAAAATAAAGATGTAAAGCGACATCAAGAATACACAAGACAGGTATTAAGAATGATGTGCAAAGAAGATGTATGCCAACATATGAGCCTCTTGCAACTTACATGTTTTTGAAAAGCATACGGCTCAAGAGGAGCCTTCTCCCATAACTGTAAAGAGCTTGCTGATGTCTTCAGCCAATCATCTTGGTACCTACAACACAAAACTGCATGTTATCCTTACAGATTACATCTGACATCCATGCCATGCAATCAACTCAAGACATGTATAAAACACATTGTTTACATGATCTACTCACATAAAAATGAAGTATTACATCAAAATAAACCACAAAACTCAAAGCACATTTTTTTTGTGGAATATCAAAAACTCTTTTTTCATTAAAATAGTGAAATCTTAAGATTATCATTAAAAAGTGAGACAAGGGAGTGGAGGAATAAAAGCATGAGAGCAAGGGTAATATTAATTGGTCACATACCCGACAAGGATAGAAGGATATGGAACTACAAACAGGGTTGGCCGCCTCCGTGACCCTGGTTGCAGCTCTGAATCCGAGATACAGTGCTCTTGGCTTGATCTTCTTTGACAAGTGTCATCCCCTTTGCTTCCATCTGATGGATAACAAAGATTGTTAAGAATTATCCTCATAAAATGAAGCAAAACCAGCATTCAGCAAGAGTATATTACCTTTTAAGATCTAGGTCTACATGCATGGACAAACAAAGGTGTATACAACAAGCATAAAAGCATGACCTGATTGTGTTAGAAATCTAAAAAAAACTAATCACAAACAGAAAACTTTATTTAGAAAAATGAGATATATCAAAGTATACTTCCCTCTTTGATATTTATTTCAGCTCTTACATAGAACACCACTCAGTTCACCAGTTATCTTCATTCAAGGGTTATCTATTTTAGACAGTGTCCAATACATACTGCTGCATATTAATAAAGAAACTCATTGAAAATCGAGATACACAAATCTCAGTGAAGCTAAAACCATATCCATTACCATTACAGGATCCTGTGATTTTCAACATGGTGCACTTCCTTCATGATCCCATGTGACTTAAGACACTAGATCGTTGAGTCTGATTAACTAGGAACAGTCTTAGAAAGTGAACCATCACAATAGTTTCCTAAGGTGCTCATAAGCGAAAACAAAGTGCATCGTGAGTTCATGTGTAAGTTAGTGAGGTCGATGGCAACCCTAGAAGTAGTTTCTAAAATTCACATAGCTACCTGCAGGCAAGGAGGCCAGGAGTTAATACCCCACTCTCAATCGGTAACTCCAAAAAGGAAAGTCACCAAAAAAAAATGACTAGTCTACCAGCCAAATCACCATGAAGCTTATAAAAGATGACAGCTATGGAGCATACCTAACATAGTAGTGCAGTCTTAAAGTAGAACTAAACGTATTGCATAAATTAACACTACTTATAAAATTTTCATCCTAAGATCAAGTTCCATAATGCTTTTATAAGATGGAAATCATATGTCAGGTTACTAAAGGTAACAAAAACGCGAAAAAAGGTAATCAGAAAATGAAGGAAACAATTGCTAATCAAAATATCAAATAACAGACCCTCTGTCCCAAAATAACTTTGTAGATTTAACTTCACCTGCTAATAAAGAAAAAGAGAATATAGTGCAAACTGTGAGCACACCATAAATTTTTGTGAACAAAAGCATATAAAGTAAAGTTCATGGAAAGGGAAATGTTGCACTTATCTTAAGAATGCAGAAACTGAAAGTTGCATTTGTTTTGAATTGTAAGGATTTATCATACTAGCTTTAAATTATTTATAAATGAAACTATAGAATAGATATTAACTCTTTGCTACATTTACAACTATCCCTATGACAAGTACCACTAAAAGATTCAGAGTTCTAAAAAGTTTCCCCTTCCCCCCCCCCCCTCACTTCCATCCCCCCTCAATTTCTCCTCGGCTTACGCATCTCAATTGACCAATTCCTCTCCGGTCATCCATTATTACAACAAAATGCACCAAGACTGTCAACTATTTTATCCAATCGATGCTTCAAAACATAAATCTAGACATCTTGAACTAACCTCAGTACAGTGCTATAGTATCTGGTGAACTTGCCGCATTAAATATGTTTCACACAACACACTTTGATGCCCAAACCATATCAAATTATCAATTAGCCGCCTAGCTAGACATGTCATACCCGTACTCAGAGAAAAAAAACACGGTCGCGGTCGCATTTGCGGGAACGGTCGCGTTGTCGCGGGAACGGTCGCGTTGTCGCGGGAACGGCTTGTAACGGGGAAATAGAACGTTTCGCGGCCGACGCGGCGTGAATTTTTTAAAAAAATTCACATTAATATGTTTTAACCTTATTTGCATTTTTTTAGTTTATAAAGCATTATTACAACATAATATAATCAAATCTAATAGAATATCATGTTTCCTCAACTACATAATTAAATCCTAAAAAGAATTTGGCCAATGTTTGAAAAGAACGGATGTAAAGGAGATAAAAGCGTTCTAACGCAGCATTCGCGTTACGGAACGGACAACGCGGCGAGAAGTATGTGAATTTTATTATGGCGTTCCGTAACGGGATTTCGCGGAACGGCAAATCCAAAATCCGTTACAGAACGGCCGTTCTGTAACGGAACGGGAGAGTTTTAATTCCCTGCCCGTACTTGTGCATTTCGAAACTTTTCCTGTTTATAGTAGTGAAAGGCTAGAGATCGAATCTTTTCGTGCTTCATATATTACTGCAAACACTAATGGGATTGGGGGGTACCTCCATGCACTTATGCATGACAATGGAGAACTTAGTCATACATACAACGGGGTAAACAGAATAAGTCAATATTTTATATCTCGTGCTCGTTTACATGGATCATCTACCTCCATTCCCTTATATCAAATGTTACATGCTCCTGCAAACCTCATTCCTTCATTTAATTTCTAATCCCTCCAGCCAAGTCATCTTCGGCCTCCCGAAGACTTCTGCTTAAATATCTCGCATCCTAATGTTTCACTATCCTCAATAGTCTATCCTAGTTGCCCCTCTCCATTTAAGCCACACTGATTGAATCCTATGAGTCACGTCTTGGTCAGTATCCCCATTCCTTCGCAAGATCAACCCAAAGGTACTTCAAACACTCACTAATGGCAACTCCTTTCTATCAAATGTTACCAGATCCTCAACTATCTCCTTCTCATTACGAAAAATTACTCTGCGTGTACTCTGTTTTCTCCAGCTTAACCTAACCCTCTGAGGTTCTATTGTTTCCCTCCATCGTTCCATTTCAGCATTAACTCCATCCCAAGTTTCATATACCAATACATTATTATCTGCACACAACACACAACAATATCTCATCCTGATTAGGCTGTGTTATTCATCAATCATAGCCACAAAAAGAAAGGACTCAGTGCACATCCCTAATGCATTCTTATCATAATAAGGATATATGTTGTTAGTTGTTTCCCTTCCCCATACATGTCCTTAAGAAAGGAGATATATTTGCAAGGTACGCCCTTCTTGAATATTGCCCACCGATGCACGTCTCTCGGGATCTTATCATAACCCTTCTCTAGATGAATAAATATCAGATGACCCCAAGCCTAAAATTTCCACCACCTATCTCATATAATCAATGACCTCTATAGTGGACCGTCCTCGCATAAAACCATATTGGTTCTCCAAAATGCTCGCATACTTCCTCAATCAATATTCTTTTACCCTCTTCCACAATTTCATGGTATCACTCATAAGTTTTATTCCCTGATATTTTGAGCATTCTTGTCAAAAATAAATATGAAAAGGTCAAGTTAAGCTCAAATCAGCTTTGCAGCGGAGCAAGACTTGTAAAAATTTAACATTGGGATATTAGAATCTATAATCGCTAAACGCAATTAACAACTACAGGTTCAGAAAATGCAGCAATTATTGAACTTGTACCTCTCATACCAGACAGCATACCAAGAGGATGTGATGGGCTCACGGGGTCCACCATAGATATTGATGCAGTATTAGAAGAATCCCTATATTCACTTAAAGTGGACTCAGCAGATAATGTATCACACGTCGCTCCTGCATCTGATGACTGAGATCGACCTTTACACCAATCTGTAACAGATAAAGGACCATCAGAGGTACCAAATGCAGATTTCAGTGCTGTTTTGACATCAGACTGCAGCAAACTTATCACCGATGATGCCTGAACCTGCAAAGCATGTGATGTATACATGAGCAAGTAAACATATACAGAAAAAAATTACTGCTCCCTAAATACATAAAGAAAAAGGACCCAAAAAAAAGTACTAAAAGCATCAAATTCCATTATACTATCCTATCCTCTTTGGTCCACTTTAAACTTAATGTCCAACTTGTCAAAAGCACTCCGCAATTGATGCATGAATTCAAGAAACCCATTATTGGTTGTCCATTTTATTTAATCATATTTTACATGTATATCAACTATGCTAGTTACAGTGAAACAGCAGAAAGGTATGTCTTGGAGATATGACCAAAGCTTACATCAGCTGAAACAGGATCTAGCAGATCCACACCAGCAATATCAAAAGAATGGCAAGAAGCCAAAACGCCACCACAACCAGCATGAACCATATTTGGCCCGCAACAAAATCCCCGCCTCCACTGCTCTTGCAAAGCAAGCCAACTATACGGACCATCAACAAATTCACCATCAAATGCAACATCAACAAAAGATGCAGCTTGTTGGACAAGTAATGGCATGGCATCAAGAAAATCTTGAAGTGGCTGTCTTTTTCGATAAGATACCATGGCTTCCTCATTAAATTTGTGATGAGATAAAGAAGGAAAAACCTCAGTAGTGGGTGTAGTAGCAGGTTTAGGGGCTCCAACAGAGCGCCAAACCCCAATGGGTGCATGAAAAGGGCTATCAAGCATACCTCCATCAAAATCACCAGCAATTCTAACTGGTATGGATTCCTTCTTCCTCAACTCAGATTTACTGGACAAATTCTCAAGCGTGCTGCTTGGATCACCAGGCAATAGTGCCAACCCCGTGTTGCCTGTAGGTCTGTTCCAGGCAGTAAAAGCAGGGTTACCAAAAGACAATAACGTATGTCTTATCCTGCACATGTAAGCTTGGAAAATAAGGCACTCAAGTTCGACAGCAGGGACTGTTTGCTGAGATAGAAGGAGATGCTTGGAACTATTAGCAACTTCCCCTATCATATTCTGAACTGATTTAACAGCAATTGCCGAGTTGAAACCAGAAAACAAAGATAAAGATGCCCCCTCAGATGATACAATGGTATTGTTACACGTGGCAGACTTTGTATCCCCTGGATTTTGACCTCTCTCAATCTGAGTGTAAAACTTTTGAAGAACAGCACCAATATCATGCTTTCCAGGATGTCTTTTGGAATCAGCAGTTATGCCAGGATATTCTTCAGATCCATTTCCAGGAGATGAAGGTGGCGTCGCCCCATAAACATAATTATTTCCACTTGAATTTAAACTCTCAGCTGTCTGAGGTTTTGGCTGATACGGACTTTTAAACACAGTCGAGGAGAGCTCACTTGGAGGGCCCTCAACTGCTCCATATACAGGAGCAAAAGTCAACAATGCCTCCGCTTTCATTACATGATCAACTTCACCAGTTGAAGCTGCTGGTGCACAGCTCACAGGACCAGATGAAGTACTTTTTGTCCCTTCTTGAATAGCACCAACACACTCTTCCATGCCAGTTGCAGGAGGTTGAAAGCTTTCAAACATCTGGAAACCAGCTGGTAAAACCATCTGATCCGGAACATCCACTAAAGCACCTGAAGGACTGCCACCTCCATCACCACAGTCTTGCCCCGGAAACATATGTGCCTGAGACTCTGCGGTTCCTGGGGGCTTCCCCAACAAAAAGTAGCTGAAGATGAGTTTCATTTCAAACTTTAAATACATTTACTAAAAATATAAAATGACGAAGAGCTAAAATAAACAGCGTAGGTCGTAGCCTACAAATCAAACCAAAATCAGTGACAAGTACAACCTTTTGTTCTGTTTGTAATAAGATCAATTGACAGGTGTGACAGCAATATGAGGTATGCTGAGATTAATGTCAATTCATCTAAGCATTTGATCACAAACCAATAACTTAGCAAAAGCATATTCATCCCAAGATATAATTGACGACAACGGAACATAAGTAAGAGGTAGGATTCAACATGCAGAAACATTGTTGTAATGTAACAATCTCATATTATGGATCTGAGTCTCTACCAACAGTTAAATTGGCACGAAGTTGGAAATGCAGCAGCAACCATCCACTCACCTAATATAATAGCCTTAGAAAGTTAAGTTCCTAGCCATAAAGCATATCATAATAATCTACGATAAAGACACTCGTGAATGGAGATCAAAGGGGGGAAAAAAGCAACTTCAGTAATAAATATATAAATATAGAATGGCCGATGATTTTAGATAAGATTCCAATAATATAGAGATGCAAACAGTCCCTCCGACCAAAACTGCCATAGTTTCTAATCCGGTTTTTCTAGTGCCTTCTTTCTTCGAAAGATTGACATCTAATTCGAGCCCTTGTATACAACAAAGATCTTCATGACTTTGCAATCACAATTCACAAGTACTAACAGAAATCTTGTCATTTTAAACAGCTTCAGTATAAATCAATTAAATGACGGCAAGAGAGAAATTAACATCTTATTTCTCCAAACCGGAGTAATGCTCACAAGGAGAGAGTCGTTATGTATAGATGCCACAGACCTGAAAATATGTCCAGATATATTATCAAATAATGTACTAAGGAGAATAAACTGAGTACCTCTCCAAATGGTAAAGCTTCATTTTCAAAGAAGTCACCGAAGTCGCCAAACTCAGAAAGAAGTGCTTGTATATCCATGCCCACACCTCTTTCATCATCATCCCAGTCCCATTGAGACCCACTTTGATCATTTGTGACTCCTGTAAAGCCTGAATTGCTGTTACCTGCTTGAATATATGAATCCTCTGCTCCTGAACGGGGACGTTTTGCACCCTGTGTTGACAGTTGATCT
The DNA here is from genome assembly GCF_026745355.1 of Beta vulgaris subsp. vulgaris. Classification (NCBI taxonomy): domain Eukaryota; kingdom Viridiplantae; phylum Streptophyta; class Magnoliopsida; order Caryophyllales; family Amaranthaceae; genus Beta; species Beta vulgaris. Next base: position 66,137,988 of record NC_079205.1, on the reverse strand, counting down.
TCATTGATTAATGAAAGAATCGAAAAGGGTAACTTGCACACATGACCCAACAAGTTCGATCCAAAAGTTAGAAAAATTCATGTTAGTTTTTCAGATAAATAGATCCATATGCTGTATTTAGATAAGTTCAGGATTTCCAGGTAAATATATGCACCACAAGTCTTTGTTAATAAAAACTAGCTCTACAGCCACCAAGACTCACAAGAGCATCACAACAAGCAACAATCAAACATAGCACAGCCTCCATCTAGCTTCCCATTTTGAGTTGCCTTAATTACTTTTCATTCTCTTTTGAGCATGTGACCAATATCTCCCATTCATCCACTTTTCTTTCTTTCCAGAATATAAATTTACCCAATATCGATATAGATTACCCCTAGTTGTATGAATGGAGCAATTAATATGAACATGTCCAATATTGATATGCACATATTTCCCTGCTCCCTGCTGCATTGTTTCTAAGAGATATATTGGAAAAATAAAGAAAGACGGAAACCAATTCTCCCTCTCAACTCCCTCACCCCCATGATTGGTTATCCAAACAATGGAAAATACATCCCCTGCTTGCCTTCCTTTTTCTCCAAATTTTTATATCCAAACAAGCTTGTAGTCTCATAATCTCTTTTATAATGACAAAACTAAAAACAATTATTTGGGTGAAACATATCCGGGAATTTTAGTCAATTTTGTAAGGAAAACTTCCTAAGATTCTTTAAATTTATTGAAGAAGAATGACATCATAACCTGCTAAGCTCTTGATTTAATATAACAGCGGCAGAGATGATATTCAAGGATGTTTCACCCATGACACAAGGCCGTTTAAGTCCTAGGCTTCTACCACCCATGCTCTTAATTTACATTATTCTTTATATGAAATTGTCATCCAGTAGATATATGGATCTGTCATAGGCACAGGCGCACAGCAATACTTTAGAAAGCTAGTAGAGGCCCGTATGAAAATGACTCTATAAGAGTCAGACATAGTGAACATAGGAGGAGTGACACACATATCACCTACTTCTGACAAAGTAAAAGTAGCATGTTACATCAATACAGATTGTACATTACACCTTCAGAAAAAGATTAACTATAGTTATAGAAGTGCCCATTAATATTACTAAAAATGGTAAGATACCATGAAAATGAATAATACTTGATAAAGAAAAAACAGTAGTAGTACCAGGATTCCTAATATTATTCTTCCCTCCATTTCTAAATATAAGGCATGTTAACCATTTTTACACGCATCAAAATTTACTTTTAGTTAAATTCACATCAGTAATAAAAACTGACATTAAAACTTCACCTGAAGTTGTAAAAGATCCTATTATTTTACATTGATGTTATAAAGTTGCATCTAATATTGCATTGCTATTGTAGAATGCCGTATATTTTAAAACATATTTTTTTATCCTAAAATGAAATATAGTAGTACTAGCAGAATCATTAGTGGGGTTGGAGGTCGTAAGAATATTAGTGAAAATAATAATGACCAATAATATGAGTAGTTCTAAATCTAATAGTAGCTATACAAAGAGATGAGAAAGCGCAAAAGGGAAGTAATACAATGGCTAGTACAACTAGTGAGGAAGAGATGCACAACCAGTGATTTACAAGGCAGAATGCACACTAACGCCACGGAAATTTAAAGCTTAGGCACATCTTGACAAAGCAAGGAACAATTTTGTTACTTCTACACCCACCGTTTAACCCAGAACACTTTCTAAGATAGGGGGCATGGGGTTTAGTTTGAAAGCTGGGGATCCGGAAAAATACTGTTTTCTCATGATAGATATTTCAGATCGAAAGCTTGTCCACCGCTTCTCACTCTTTTTACTAACATCTATTCTCCTTTTGCATAAAGATAAATGAACAGGATAAAATTGACTGTTTCACACTGATAGCCCATAGCAAATGCAACCCCTTTGAGAACAGGACTAACGGAAAAGTAGGTTTTGAAGTGCACCAAGATATAGGCATACCCCATCAAAAAAGTACAAGTAGAACAACATCTTTCTTTCTTCAGCTAAACACGGGACCCTTGATGAGCTGCCTCATGCAAGCAAGCCCAGGAATTATAGCATCCCTAACTTTCCACCTCCCATCACTTGGCCTGCAAGAGCCAAACCTGGGATGGGAACGAAGATGTGCAGCACCAGATATACCTCAAAGGAAACAAAATAAACAAAAAAAATGTAGATGCATATCTTAATTAATACTCTAAAAGGTGATAAGGATCCCAGTGATGCAGAGAATCCGCCCCGTTTGCTATATGCACACAACTTGAATATAAAATATCATAGACAATAACTTAATAAGTCGTTGCCTAGAATAAGAAAATCTCTGACCTGTTTAGGACCACTAATCTCCATAGGATCAACAGTTGATAAGCCCGACTGTCTGCCAGTTAAGGAATCAGCATCGGCTTCAAGGTCACCAGATGTTGCCTTGGCTCTACAGTCACTATCACTTGAGCTGCTGCTTATGCTGCTGATGCTACTACAATTGCTATTGCTGCTACTTTTCAAACCATGCTGCATGCTGATCCCATCAGATTCAGACCATGAATCATCCATGTCTGTCTCAGAGCCACAGCTGCAAGTAAAATAATTTGAGAGATGGCACTAAGGATAACTACATTTTTCTAAATTAACAATCTATATAAAAGAGAAACATTCAAAGAGCATAAAGAGTGTCACACAAGCATGCCATACCATAATATAAATTTAAACTAAAAACAAATAGGTTTTAAAATGACCAACATAGATGTATGACGGTCAGAATAAGAGAGAATTAGAATTTGGTTTTCCAAACGAACTAAGGAAATTTAGAACAATAAAACTAAGTGTAACTTCTGTTACAAAATTCAGAAAATCATACTCCCTCTAAAGCCCAAAAACTTTCCCATTTTTGCATTTATGTTTGTCACAGATACATTTCTCATTATCGTATTAGGACTGGTTTCGACGAGGGAAACAATCACAAACCCAATAAACTCACATTCTCTGTCCTCCTTTGATAGTTTGAACAAAAATCCACTACCTTACTTTTCTGATATTTAAACATAGGCCCATCCGAACCCCTCTCCTGAATATCAGAGTCCAAAAGAAATGGGAAAGGCTTCAGGGATCAAAGGGACTACTTCAAACGATTGAAAAGAGCTCGAAATAAGAAATATGCATAGAATTGGAACTCCACCATTCCATTACGTAAAGGGCAATGTCAAACGGATTTTGAACTTGATATAAAGCAGCAACAAAAATCACATCATTCTCGCTGCATCATCCGTTACGTAACTGAAAAAAATATGCATTCTCCAAAGAAGGGAAAACATTTGTTGCAACTTGAAAACTATACGCACCCACCAAAAAAAGGAGAAGATCATGACATGGACTTCCAAGTTGGGTACCATATGAGTTGTGTCTATTTATATAATAGGATGAGGGTCATGACGTGGGCTTCCAAGTAATTATTCATTCACCAAATAGATAACCCAATCGTATGATACATTTCATTATATTATGTTGAAAGAATACTTCTTAAACTATTGAAATCCATTAATGTGAATGATTTAAAAAGAATTTTACGCCACATTAGCTGAGATAGGTTCCATCCATCTGTTACAAGCCACTTTCATGACATCACGATCGTTATTGCGAAGTGCAAAAACAACCACTTCTGCAATATTTTTCTCCTTGATCCATATACCATATGCTTACATCTTACTTAAAAAATGTCTTATAGTATTATTAAATTCAAAAATCAAGATATATATAAAGAAATTAGTGCTGTAAGAAAAATACAGATTACATTATTAATAGGATTATATAACTATGATACGATAATGATATACTGAATTCCTATAAATAACATCAATTGCATATGATATAGAAGTCATACACGTATATATAATAAGTAGTTAGCTTTATGGAACAACAATGTCGTGGGCGCACCTTTTTGATTTTTAGCCCGTGCATTGCATGGGTTTGATGTCTAGTAACAATTAATTAAAAACATGAAATATTTAGACCTTCCCACAAAAGCCGAGCAGAGCACAGCATCAGAAAATGTTATGAGGAGAACAAGAAATCCCTTCATACTAGTATAGTTAAAGAGAATATTCCTCTGAAGCCAAACAATCAAGTACTTGAAGTTTGCTAACGACGATTAATCATAGAGATGAAGAAAAATAAAACACGATGTCAACACTGTAAGGATAAAAGAACTAACTATTGCATAAAGAGAGATGAACCAGCCAACGACAACCCTGTCCAGTTTGGTAGCCAAAATCTGCAGAAAATAGAGGATCAGCTAGCATATCAACACTATTTTGGCACAAAGACAAAAGAAAGGATGAAGAGGAATGAACCTACTAAGAAGCATAAACAACGATAAGATATAGATGTTGGCCAAAATTCCTCATTATCACTACAAGATTATCGACATTTACCCAGTCTGATTTGTCTCTATAAGAACAATTACATTAACATACTACAGGGACTTGAACCCCTCCTGCTTAAGCATTCACATATTTTCCCCGTTATACAGGGTAACGATCAAGTTAAAAGCATCAAAGTACAGAAAACAAACTCAAACTTTTTTCTTCTTCACCTTTTACTTCAGAAATCTAAGTTTTTTTTTAATCAGATCACTTGAAAGCAGGAATTATTCATGGTCATCAATCAGCACAACAGGCAACAGGAGAATTCCCATCAGGCCAACAAGTAATAGTAGAGTAATTCAAGCACCTCTTTAAAAAGGATCTTGCACATGAGGTTTGTAGAACTGGAACAAGAACCGCCTCCGAAGGATATATGAATGTCTTCTCACAAAACGGAGCGTCGCCTGTAGATACTTTCTGATTGCCTTTAGCACTGGAGGGAGAGCCAGATGTAGGGCAATTGGACCTGTTGATATTTAAATTAGGCAAAATCCCCTTTTCACTTCCAGAAATACTGCAGCCAAGGGTAACTTCTAAGTAGTAACTCTGCCCTCTCAACTTGCAACCAGATGCGTCAGAAACAGGATGTGATAGACCTACTAAAGCAGATGAATTTCTTGATGAGCCAGACCTGGTCAAATAAACCAAAGGAGCAGTGGAAGGAATGAAAGTTATATTAATTTGTCATTCAAACAATGTTGTAGTACAAGCATGGACAAAAGTTTTCTTAATTATACATAAAAGACAAAACCATAAAAAAAAAAGAAGAATTAGAAGCATCCCATGTAGTTTACCCGATAAAAACCTGCTTCACAAGATCACTTGAACAGCAACCAGTAACCTTGCCATGCATTCCATGAGGAGAGACTATAACTGTCATATCACAGTATGACATCAGCACAAAAAGAGAGGTCGTCAAGTTTCAAGGACAAATGATATCAAATTGAAGTAATGCCACATATTGCATGCTGACAAGAAGAGGCATATGAAACAAAAAAGGCAATTCAGGACAAAGAAAAAGACATACATCCAGAAATTGAGATGGCTTGGAACACCTAACAGCGTAAACATAGAAACACAAAGTTTTCCCTCTCATCATCCTCTCAAAATAAGGTTTAAGAGAATTGATCTGTGATTATCATCCTTTTAACTGGTTATTGACCCAGGGTTCCTGAAATGCTGCTTAGAAGGATACTTACCAATTATCATGAATTTCTTCTCAGTGCCACACAACTGATGAACTGTAGATTTACTCTCAAATGATGATATAAAAAACCACACACCTCCACATGTTACTGATGAAGCCAACAATTTGTTTACTGGACACACCTGAGCTGCCTTCTAAGATTATTGGTAGTCCTCCAATTCTCAAGAAACAAAAATTGTAACTTTATAGAAAAAGAAAGGTGAAATCGGCATTACAAGGATACGGGGAGAGTTTCTAAGCGGGTGCGTCACCAGGTTGAAGTCTTTAGTAAATAGGATTGACTGTTGAAGATGGAGTGGAGGTGTCCTAGTCCCTCTTATGTTACTCCGACTCTTCATTTGACCTTAAGCACCCATGTCAAATCCTCGGCACTCCGACAAGGGTATGGATGCCTCAGCACTTCATTTTGGGCCAACATAATGGAAGATTATCATACAATAGATGAATTGAACGCTTAGACATGTGTGCATGTCCCACATGGGTACCAGAGTCCATGTAATATAGGTCCCAAACAGCTCTGTGAGCACCAGAAAACAAAGCAAAATGCCTATACAAAGATATGGATAACAGGTGACAAGGTGACTTGAGTATAAAACTACAAGCTACCAAAGGAGATGAGGTGCTTACCCCCATTGCAATCAGGTTAAAAAAGATCAAGTCAGAGTGCTCATAGTTTAGCAGTGATATCAAACGAATTCAGTCCAGTGAGAAACACAGATGCATTGTAGGAGACTAGATCAAAAAAAGGAGTGCAAAGAAAGTACATCATATGGAAGCGTAGCAAAGAGTTTATACGACAAGGAAGCATAGCAAAGAGTTTATACAATACAGCAACAGTAGCAAAGTATGACGTCAAGGCAAAGAAAAAATTGTAAAGCCCACAATAAGAAAGCGGGAATGGCGAATCTTCATTTCTAAGAAACAGGCAGAGCAATCATAATAAAGTTCAGCAATCACAGAACTGGCCTTCTTAGCTGGCATGTTGAAGAGAGTAACCGATGTTGAGAATGCAAAAAGTTCACTCAAACAGTAACTTAAAGCACAACAAAAGAGCCAGAAAAAAGAAAAGGCTACGACAGAAAAGAGGAACTACCAGGAAGTCTCTGGCCAAGGCTACTCGAAGAAAGCTTCAACACTTTCTCCATATCACCGCCTGAAAGAGTTCGTACATGCCTATAAAAAAATGACAGTTCCATAATGTTACTAACGCACACAACACATAAGATTCACAAAATAAAACAAATCAGGAGTCAGTAAGGGATAGTAGGACAAACTTTGCCGATGATATAGCATGCACAAAGATGGCATCTTCACTAGCAGCAAAGACAAATTCAATTGTTGGTTGGCCTTTCCTACAACATCCAGAAACAAATTTATTAATTGCAATATATAAAACAAGCATTGGTTACCAATTACAGCACCATAAGTTCATACGTTCCCCATCAAATGAACTCACACCCCCTCTCTCACTCAAACCCACAAAAGTTAATAGAGTAGAAAAATTGTATGCCTTCCACCAATACCATCACAACCACCACCACCATTCAATGAAAAGAAAACAAAGCAAGTCCCCCTCCACACCTCAAACAAAACAAAAAGGAAGAAAAAAAGTTATCAGCATAACAAGTGACCCAAATCTCTAGATAACAGTAAGACAACCTTAAACGCCCCCACATGGCATACAGCGCAGCAAGTCAACAACAGACAGCCCAAGTAATAAATATTTCATGGTGAGAGCTTTATCAAAGTCTGTCCTCTACCACAATATACACCAAAACTATCCAAATAAGCACTATAATAAATGACACAATAACTCCACCAATTCCTCTCCCCAACCATTCCAAACCAATGAATGCTGAAGAGATCAATGGCAGAGGTGGTGAGAAAAAACAGATGTACATTAACTCCAGTAAGTTGTCTATTACTCATCTTAGATAAAGAATTACCTAGAGGTGGCTACTGACACTAAGTTCCATCACCTAAAGAAGGTACTAATTATATGGATGGCAAGGGTGAATCATGGTGTGCAGACTTCACTGATTAAGGATTGACTTCGATGATGAAAGATCATTCTTATAGTAGCTTAGTGCTGATGTAGTGATGGACCCATGTTTGCGAATCACCGTTTGTAAACCTAGAGGATTGTTTCCAAAAATAAAAATAAACGAAAACTTAAAAGGGGGGCCAAAAATCAACAACCAGATAACTCCGCTCTCGTTGCACAGAATTTGGTTCCTCCTCAATCGGCTGATGGTGGTGCCGAGTCCTAACCAGGACTATTTGCCTCCCACACAGAGGTCACAAGAAACTGAGAGGGAATTAACCTTTCTGCAGAAGCAGGCAAAAGCAGGTTGAAAACTTGGACATGCATGATAAAAGTGATGCAAAAAGAGGCAAGATTTTTCTAACTCTGGGTCAGCCTATAAGGCAGTCGGTACCATCAAATATGGAAATATAAAGAAAGTGAACGAGCAGCAAGAAATTAACCTTTATCTACAAAGGATTCTTGAATTAAAGTTGCATCTGACATGGCAAAAGAAACCATCTGCATTTCTCTAAGGTAAAGAATATCAATCATTTACTTGTGCTAGAATATAAATGACAAACCTACAAGAGTATGACCCCTTGAAACTTTCCAACATCACCAACTATAGGCTATAGCTCTAGTACTAGAATCCTCAACCTATATGCTCGGCGTCGGGTACGAGTGTCTAACACAGGTATGGATCCGGGTGTTGAATCGGATCCTTGATTTCTCAAAATTGAGGACTCAGCTACTCGAGTACTCGTTACCGAAGGATCCAAAATTCGGATTTGGACTCGGGGACACAGCAATTAATTTAAAAAAAGTTAATCTGAATAGATTTAAAAATAATAATTATCATTGATTTGAGTTCCAAAATTATCGGAAAGTAAAGGTATGCATATCATTATTATTATTGAGGTAGTCCAATGCTCTAAACTGTACTATTTAGAAACTATCAGACTGCATAAGGAATAAGCCAGTAATAATTTAATACGATAGAGAAAAGTATTTTAATATACTGGGCAGCCAACTGTGATAAATTTAATATTTCCTATGTTGACCATTCCCTCCTCCTTCCCTGCTTCCCATAATGTTTATTGGCACCCTACTGTTAGGCTTTCTCTCTCTCCCTTTCTCTGCAATAAAATATGCAGCCGACAAATATGTTGGTGAGCTCGCATCACTCTGGCGACCAAATACCCCAACGTCTCATTCTCCTGTTCTTAATTTGGTTCCAAATTTGTAGATCAAGCCTCAAGGGTTCTCGAAACCCTAACAATTGTTCCCCTTCCTCTTTTTTTGATGTCGAGTCCATTTTCACCCTGTCGAGTCCGGCCCATATCCTGTGTCAACACCCCAGTCGCATCGTGTCGACACGGGTGCAGCAGGGGAAAACGCTTAGTCCAAGCATCACAGTCCCCAACAAGGAATATCTCCGCTGCTGACTTTCATCAAGCAGGCCACGTGGATTGGCCAGTGTCTTCTTCTGCTAATGAGACACGTTCTCGGCCTCAACTTAGTGTTCTTATATAAGATGATACATGGAGCTAAACTACTTTACTCCCTAGCCCAATTCCCTCCTGACTCCTGACCAAATTGTTTAAAAAAGTATCATAAGATCAGGAATGAGGATCCAAATTATGGAAATAAAACTCTCCCGTTTTGTAACGGATTTTGGATTTGTCATTCCGCGAAATCCCGTTAAGGAACGCCATGATAAAAATCACATACTTCTCGCTGTGTTGTCCGTTCCGTAACGCGAACTCGCCGCGCTAGAACGCTTTTATCCCCGTCACATACGTTCTTTTTAAATATTGGCAAAAAATATTTTACTATTTAATTATATAGCAAATGAAACATGATATTATGATAGATTTGATTACATTATGATGTAATAATGCTTCGTATACTAAAACAAAGTATATAAGGTTAGAAAATATTAATGTGAATTTTAAAAAAAAATTCACACCGCGTTGGCCGCGAAACGTTCTATTTCCCCATTACAAGCCGTTCCCGCGACAACGCGACCCTTCCCACGAACGGGGCCGCATTTTTTTTCCTTGATCCAAATCTTACTTATGTCAATGACAATACTAGAAGGAAGACCTTTTATTCTCCCCTAAACCACATTAATCACTTTTTTGGAGACAAATTACTCCGCTTTGCACATTGCTCGGCACATAACTGTATACCTTGAAAATAAAAGTTGTGTGCCATATTTCACTCCCGATTCAGGTAGAAGCCATAACCAGTGAATGGCTTTGACAATTACTTTGCCATTGAAATCGCAGAACTTTCACTTTACACAAGTTCCACCTCATCCTCCTGACACGCCATTGGTACCTTCTCACCCACCACATGAACCTTCTTCAAATGTTGCACAAAACATCGCTCACCTTGCAAAGGGACTCGGCATAAAGATTTTCAATCCCTAGCTGCTTTTTACAAGAAACCACTTCCCATCCAAAGGATAGTAATCAGAACTCAGCACCATCCTGAAACCATCATGACCACTCGCGCATTAACCACAACCACTGATCCAGCACAGCCACTGTCTACAAAAACAGCTCACCCCAACACCCTTTTAAGGGCCGCCATAATTAAAAACTAAAAATAAAAAGGAATAATCAAGTGTCTCCCTACCTTTCCTCACCAAAAAAAAAAAAAAAATGGCTCCCTACCCACCACACCATCAGCATCAACACTATTACCAATCAAAAAAAATTAAATCTCAACTGCCTCCCTTATTTTAAATCTAATACCTCAAACTAAATTAAACTTAAAGCTTTCAATTTATCCGAAACATGTCATGTTTATCAGAAAGTTCACAGTCAATCACTCGATCAGAGAGATCTTTTTAATAGATATGGCAGTACGGCACAAGATAACAGGCCTTAAAAAGAAACAAAGTAGACTTCATTTCACTGCAAATGATGGCCAAGGTTACTTAATTCGCATTACAAAAAAATCAACAAACATAATATAGGTAATAAGTTCACTTTTCACAAGGAATTCAGTACGCAAGAAAATCATATATAGCTAGTTTGTTGCATGAATTAATTTTAAAAAAAAAAAAACATTTCAACTAGAATCTAGTAGCTCTGATTTCTTATATGCATTGAGAGCCTTATTATTCTTAAAAAGTAAGAAAAAGCTTTGAAGCTTCGTTTTTCAACTTTTCATCAAATACAGCAGTACTAAAGGATGCAAAAGGAAAATATTCTAGACAAGGCGGGTTAAATTTGAAAACAAAGGGGAAAACATTTCAGAGGAATCCATTCCCGTCCAATTCCTAGAGAGAGAGGAAGATGGAAAATAAATAAACAACCAGCCACAACCCAACATGAGATCGAACATGCAACAGCCATTGCTGGATGAGGTAGCAACAACCAGTGCCATTGCCGGATGAGGTAGCAACAACCAGTGGTTGGCAACCCTATGAATTAATTCATCCAACCCTCCTAGATTCACATCTTAATGCCGGGGTCCGGGGATCACACTTTCAGTTATAAGATCTAAGGTTTTCTTCCATCATTTAAAGTCTTAAACCCTACATCAAAAGATCTATTAAATGGTGGTCCTTCCCCCACAACTAAATCAAACCAAATTTTGCACTTAGCTCACCAAGTAAATGCATAACCTAGACATCTAATTTGACACACAGCAGGAAAAAAAAAATAGCATGCACAATCTACATTGTAATTCGCTAGCAGGTTTGGGAATTTGGTAGTCCTAAACATCTAATTTGACACACCACTCAAACAAAAAATATCATGCACGGTCTACATTAAAATTCGCTAGCAGGTTCGCGAATTTGGTAATCTTCATGCTCGATGAGTGTGATAGGAAACCAAACTATACCTAAAATATTCACCAAAGCAAAGATCTCCTCAAACTAACCTATAGCTTAAAATCTTCACAAAAGCAAGGAACTCCCAAAGTCACTAGTTGAAGGGAAGGAAGTGACCCATAAACAAAGCAATATTAAGTTCAAATTCCACCAAGGAGGCATACTTTGCATCCACAAGGAACATCAACTAAGCGTTTATGCCACACACAAGAAGACACGAGTTAAATCTTCATAAAAGTGATAGTCCTATTGTCACTACCTAGGTTGCACGGAGACGGGTACGGGTACATGTTCGGATTCGGGGACGGAAAACAATAAGATTTTGAAATTTTAGAAGCGGGTATGTGTACCCATACAGGATATGTATCGGGTATGGGTATGGGTATGAGTATATGACCTAAAAGAACTACCTGTGCTACATAGGTCACTACTCATCTCATCCGTGCATCTTATCACATTAAGCTCATTGATATCTAATAAGAAAAGAATTCCGAAGACTCCCAATCTCATCAAAGGGAACTCATGACAAAGCATTGGGAACCATACAACTCTAGAAGACAACATGAAAACAATTACAGCAATCTAATCCTGAACCCACACAGCAGCTTCTGTTACAAGCCGTTACCCTGCAATGTCAACTGCTATACTATAGTCATTGCACTTGCACCTCTCAATTCGATTCCTTTTTCAAGGATCACTTAAATCCACTCGAGAGCATGTCCTCTATAGGATTCAAACATACAACTAGGGCCAGACCCCATACATGCATTATGTTCTATGTGATACTTAATGTCTCGATATTACAGACAAATTGCTTCACGCTAGCTTGAGAGCATGACTCATAATCCTCTTTTCCTACATGGGTAACACCCCATTTTGTGTCTTTCTAATACATCTCTTTATAACTTATCTTAGGCGGCATCTTCGGCTATCTTCAAATCCACTACCACCCTTCTTGAGGAGCATCAGCGAACCCATGCTTAGTGTATCTAAAACCTGTGTTCTCCGACTCGGGTTTGGGTACTTGTGTCAGACAAGGATATGCATCAAGTGTTTGACTAGGCTATTGTATGAAATTTTTCCATGATTTTGGCCCAAAATAAAGTGTTTGTGTCTCCATAATCATGTCAACGATCTGCCACACGTACTAGAGGTTAGATAAGGAGCTCGAGTAACATAGTCTAAAACATCTAAATTGTGGCTCTCACATCCCTGATCTCACTTAGGGCATCACTTCAGATTTAATTCTATCCCTCTGTAATTGCATTGTTTGCAACAAAAAATTCTCAATTGAGCCACTGGTTTCTTTTAATTCTGCATGGTTGCACCCACTTGACCGCTTCACAGCTAAAGTCTCTATCTCTCTGCATCTAATGAAAAATGCAGAAGTAGAAACCACTCAATAAAACAAAAAAAGATCATCAGCTTCCACAAATTTTCTAGTGGTCAAAGTCGTATTGTAGAATGACACACATTTTTATTTTCTCAGAGCCGGACTACATCAAGAATAAATGAGTAAATAACAGGTAGCGTTCAACCACAAATCCCAATAGTGGATGACAAACAATTCTGAATAAGTGGATGGAAAAAGCAGGGAGAAGAAGCCATACTCATTCCTTAAATCATGGTTAATTTGAGTGTAGTGTGCTTTCCCCCTCGGTACCAGTAAGAAGACAAAACTTACCACTTCACATTGCACATAACTCATAAAAAAAAGTCCAACAAACCTGAATAGTTCTTCACTTTGTGAAAATGGTCGGTATCTTGAAAATACATCACCATATCTAACATATGAGAGACCCAGAAGTGCTCTGGAACAAAAGTAGAGAAACAAAGGATAAGCAAAATAACCTTTGGGAACAAGAGTAAGAGCATGTGGATGTTAGGAAAATACAGCCAAAGTGAGAAAAAATAGTAAAGGCAAGGAAGCAAACCTCTCTAACCGATTTTTGAGAGCTTGCGATAAAGCAGAAGCAACCTCTTCTGAATCACCAGGAGAAATCCAGATTCCAGAAGCAACCACTTAAACAAGAGACATAAATAGAGAGAATGTGAGATAAACACAGTGAAGTATCAGGCAAATTCTGAGGGTGAAACCAGGATGATAGCAGTATTAGTTACATAAAAGAAGAGGTAGAAAGTTAGACTACGAACAAGTAGTGAAGAAGTAAAAAGTCAAAAAAAAATGGGAAGGTACCTTTTAATCTAGATAGAGCAGGTTGAGCAGCATCAGCAACGGAGGAGTGGCGTCCAGGAAGAAAAAGCCAAAGCTTAATTTTGTCATCTGGGTGCATAGAAAACAGATGAGCAAGATTGTAGAGCAAGTAGAAACTAAATGCAAATGCAGCTTACTGCTTACCAGGGTTGTGCATTCCCTGAGAAGGGTCCCAAGGTCCCACAAATGAGTTGGTCCAAGAGCTAAGAAATCCATCCTTTTGCAGTTGAAGATGTGAAGATAGCACTTCAACTCTTTCATCTGTCCTTGAACTGCCAACAACAACAACATCATCTATCTTTGCAATAACACTAATGCTGATCGCTAAAATCATCACAACTCTAAACAAACAAACATACATATATATATATATACATACATACATACATACATACATACATACATACATACCTTTTATCCGGTACACAAGTTACATCGGATTCATTGGGAAGAAACTGGAACCATGAAATTTGATGAAGACCTCCCTATACGAAACCATAAATCAAAATCAAAATCAAAAACAGATTTATACAAGTATACTACTATACAGGCGGAGGCGGAGGCGGAGGCGGCGGGGCAGATGCACATACGATTCGGAAAATATTGGTCCACATTTCAATGCGAACTTTGTTGATTCTGATGCCAAATTCCTCCGACCTAAATCTTCATTATTTGCTACTACTATGCATACCTATCAAAGATCCATAATTTCTAAAATCCAAATCTATCTCTGCACAAACTTTTACCAGGCCCGCAACTACGCTAGCTCTAACCTACTCTCACCTTCAACCTTCAATCTTCCTTGGCTCTGAGATACTTGCATGTACTACAACTTCAATCTTCACAACATCCCGACTTTTATTTTTTTTTTACCGCCTGATGCCTGAAACTAACAATTTTAATTGGATATCTAGAGACATAGGGCTTTTTTTTTCTAAATAAGAGAGACGTAGGGTTTTAACTTTAACTATTTCCATTTTTTTTTTCTTTTGAATAAAGGTTTAAGAAGTTGATCAACATTAGTTACCAACTAGCCTTACATGCACACAATACGTGTGATAGCATATGAAGTAGAAAATGAAATTAATTGAATAGATAACTATCTTTACATTTTTTTAAGAAAAAAACTGATGGTTAGTTTAAATATCCTACTTTTCCCTCTTTTTTCATTCAAAATAAAACAGTTAGTTATCTCCCTATTTTTTTGCTTTTATTCCTTTTTCTAATTTTTGGTGTCCCCCATGTGTTGCCTGATAATATAGAGATACGATTAACGTCATTCCCCGCTAATTGTCATAATAATAATAAACTATAAAGATAAATATTTATGATGGATAATTGGTATGTCGTTATGCATTTTAAAGATTGTTTTGTTCGTATTACTACTATGCACAATACGCTATTATTAAATTTACCTCTCGCTTTAATTATAATATTAATTTAATTATCAAAATCAATTATTCTATTCTTCTTTCTCCATGCATTTGGATTGTCAAATCTATCAATAGTTAGGATGAAGTTTTTATGGTAATCGTTGTGTCAAGAGAAGTTGTGTGCAGGTACAGCTCACGTGGGCGCGCATGATTCGGCATGTCCCCATAAAAATAATAGGCTCAATAATATTATATATATTCTTCTTGTTATGATATAAAAGCAAAAGGATTGATTTTATCATTGAATTGATGATTAATCTGTTAGGAATTAGGTAACTCATATCATCAATCTCCCTAATTTTCCTATATACTACATTATATACAAGCTCTCTAATTCTTACCAATAAATTTCAGATTAAGAAATTTAGTAATCTACTTCAAAATGAAACAGATTGTGATTACTCGCTTAACCTCATTGATTCTGACAAAGCAACGCTAAATATCCAACAGCAAGTCGACATCAATACAGGTTGATTGCGCACAAGTATACACTATGAATGACAAATATGTTAAGGGCCTCGAACATCTTAGCTTCGACCTTCTCTAAGTGTGGTGATTCAAAGTGATTGTGTGGCATTGGTCATGTGGTTGATATTGCTTAATGATTATTCTGGTTGATTCTAGCAAAGCGCTAAATGTTAAATGACAAGTCACACCATTACAAGTTGATGACTCGCAACGATACACCGTCAACGACAAGTTGTGTTATACAACAGCACCCTCGTCAATTGCAATGGTCGTTGAGAGTGATCTTTTAGAAGTAGTTGATTTAAAAAGTGTTATAGATGATTTTGTTAGATATAGCTTTCAGATAACTTTTGTCAAGAACTACCATTTTTAACACATTGAAATGTTGTCAACTACTATTATTACTAAACTCTCGTAGTTTAGACAACTAATTTTGCAGCTAAAAGTTAACAACTATCTCTACCACCAAAAGCTCACAATTTATAGCTAAAAGTGTATGACTAATAGTTACTTTTGCCGAACTATGCCTAATAATTGGTCATCTCATAGTGACTAGTGAGTAATAACAGTACTTCCTCCGTAACACAGAGTAAGATTAGTAAAGCGCTGATCTGAAAAGAACAAGGCCTAAGACGATCTGCCGGTGCAGGAAACAGGTGGTGGCGAAGGCGGGGAGAAGCCGAACAAAACAGGGTCTGAGGTAGATTGTTGAGAATGAGAAGGGGTGGCATTGGCATCGGAATGGGGTTGTTTGTAAAACTGAAGAGCATGGTATTTGTACGCCCTTGTAGCACGGCGTTGTCGGGCACCAAATTCATCGCTACTAGTAGTGGAGTTCCCTTTTCATCATCAATCTTGAAACAAACCCTAATACCATCATCATCCACTTCCACTTCCATGGTCCCATGGTCCCTCTCTCAGCGTCGTGGTGTCAAAGTTACCGGCACCGAGGTTCCAATTAATATTATCTGCATTTCCATGTATCATTTATCAATGTATGTATGATGTATTCACCATAGCTTTCTTGCTGCAGGTCAGAACGGGTAATATCGTCCAAAGGAAAGGTCAGTCTACCTATCTAATTCCAAACTTTGTTAAGCTCTATTGCTATCTGCTAGTACTGCTACTAATGAATTCATCTACTAACTATCCTTGTGTATTGTATTGTATCGTATTGTATATCACCTCCAACTCGCAACTGCATTAGGTCGAATCTATCAGGTTTGGCTCTCACTGTATACTATATACTATATCCCCTCTGAGTAGTAAGTTGTAAATTCTCATTCTGTCCTTTTCTTTTCTTCAGGTTATAAAAGCACAACATACGCAGCATGGAAGGGGAGGAGCATCCATTCAGGTAAGGCTCTAGTCTAACTCATACAACCGCCTTTTTCTATGCTATTCTAGCTCAACAACAGCTTATGGTCTTTCTCTTATACATAATTCAAATATGAATATTCATGCTACCTGCTTAGCTCTTGCCCTAATGGAATCTCCCCTTTCTGCTGCTTTAGAGGATAAGGATTTTCTATTTCTCTATGTATCAGGTTGAGCTCCGCGATGTTGATAGTGGAAACAAAGTAACTGAAAGATTTCGTACGGATGAAGCCATTGAAAGTACGCATTTTTCATCTTCCAGGATTTTCTACTACTCTATGCGTAGCTCCTGGCCTAGTTTCATGTTTGGCATTAAGTTCCCCCCCCCCCCCCCCCACACCCTTTTTAACCATTTCCTTTTGCCAGTGTTTTTTGGTCCTTTGCAATGGTCTGAATTCTGAGTTTCCCAGCTTCATTTTTGTGCTAAAACATAAGTTCATATGGTTAGCTAAAATGCCAATTTTTTTCAAAAGATGTCACTAGATGTTTTACTTGGAGAAGTCTCGATGTCTGGCTAAAAGGATCTGGGTTATGTAATCCCAGGGAACACACAAGTGTCAAGGCACTTTGTCCCTCCAGATAGCTATATGTATAGGAAGTCTGTATCCTTCCCATGATGTGATACTTTAAGAATAGACTAAGTTCCTGCCAGCTTGTATCTTATAAATAAATTCACCTAAATGAAAGTAAGTCTATTCCCAAATGGCGGTGCTTATGCCAAATGTTCAACTTTTGTTTCTCCGTGAGCAAAACCCAGTGGTACTCAATCATTCTCAACAAAAGCGGCATGACGCTTCATGAGATACTTCGTTAGGCAAAACTTAGCGCAAGATGTTAATTTGTCACACTAAATTTTCATTTCAAATTCAAATAACAGTTGAGTCTCATGTACGACCAGCAAGATTGTCAAGCTAAGGATGAAATTCCACAAAGAAATTTTCTGGAAGCAAGGACTTTGAGGTGAGGTTGCATACATCTAGCCTTCCGTGACTCTCTGTATTGTTGCATACAGCGGAACCCCATACTTAGAAGTTGTTGACCTTCTTGCTGTAAGGGAAAAAAAATAGAAACGTGTGTCTCTTAAACTTCATGCCAGCAATTGCACCTGTTGAGGTTGGAATGGAGATACCACTTGTTAGATTTCACAAACTTAAAAGTAAAGTAATGAACATGCCTACTTCAGTCCATTGACTTTGTAAGGCTCAGATTCTTTGAGTTTGTGAAGGCTTTAGGTTCACAAATAGTTAAACAACCAAGAAGCACACAAAAATTGGAAGATGCACTGCCCTCCTACAAGAGACGGACGAGCAACCCCAGGGACCACCACTGATACTTTGCATGCTTTTTTTAAGAGCCTGAGAATCGCATGAGCACCACCACACACACCTCTTTTTTTGTGGGTTCTGGCAGTTTCGTTGATTCAAGTCTTTAGTTGTGACTGCATGAATGATGTACTTTATCTATTTGGTGGGTTGTCACTACGGTTATGCTATTATCTCTAGAGCTATACTTGCGAGGTTCTGTAAGAAATCTATAAATTTGGTGTAGGCATGTCTGAAGGATAACGGAGATGTCATCTATTATCTTGTATCTTTTTTCTACACAAATACCTTGTAGTGGAGGACTTTGTTAGTGAGCTTAGATAAATTACATCACACAAACAAATTAGTGAACGTTCTTATGTTGCAAGTGTGTTTGTGACATCTTTGTATCCAAAACTTTCTGTTACCCTCTTCTTTTCATAGGAGGTCAAAATTGAACTTTCAGGAAAGCGCGTATGACGTGCCTATAAGTCATATTTACTCCTGTTTTCCTTTCATAATTTCAATATCGTATGTATTTTGTTTCTCTTTGCCTATACAGGATTTTGTTGAATCTATTTAAGCGTCGTATGTATTTTGTTTCTCTTTGCCTATACAGGATTTTATTGAATCTATTTAAGCGTTTAGAGAACAATCATAAAGTGCATCTGATGCAGGGGTATATGTTGAAGAAAAGACTTTCCAGTATCTATATTCAGAGGAAGATGTAGTAGTGCTAACAGAGTAAGTGTGCTTGTCTTTATTTCCTATTTTTTATGGTTTCGTCTTTAATGTGATTGTTATGATACCCGTAATTATATAACTATAAAGAAGGCTGATGTCCCTGACCTTGGTCTTTTGTATACTTGTATGTGTTCAGCCCGGAAACATTTGAACAGATAGAGGTGGCAAAGGAATTGTTTGGAAAAGCTGCTGTCTACCTAAAAGGTTTTCTCAAATATGCTTGTATTTGACAGTGCTATGCTCCTCTATGATTTTGTTTCTAAGCTTGAGCATCTTTTTTCAAATTGCTGGATGAATCACTGGATAATGTATCTCCAGAGAGAATATGTGGCAAACTAGATTTATGAACTGATGTTGACTTGAGATTTATCAGTTGAGACTTGTGAGCATATGCTAAAAATGGAGTCTCTCTGGTATGTGATTTAGGGAAGTTGAATGAGTTATACTTTCAGATCCCACTATTTTATTACCTGGAACCAATCTAGGGGCACAACTTCACCAGTCTAAGCCATGATCTTGCATGTAGAGATGGAAGCCGTCAAGCAACAAAGTACCAGGGACAACAGGGGTTAGCATGAACAGTATGAAGCAGACATACATCACTATTGTATTGCAAATTTGTGATGTCATTATAGATCATGCAGTTTTCCCTACATATCAGTGATTAGAAAGAACCAGACTTCTGCTATAATGAACCAACCGTATGGGAGAAAACGGAAAGATGGGCAGTGGGACAATATTTAGGGACCTTAAGAAAGTAAGGATGCTTTATGCTAGCATGAGGAGTAGGCTCCTGAATCCTGATATTAGATACATAGGAAAATTATAGAGGCATCTGTTACTTCCCTCATATGTAATGGTCCTAATCTCCAAATAATTATCAAGTACTAGCACACATTAATTACTTTACAAGACTGCGTTGCATTTCAACATTCCAGTGACTCATTCTTTTTATTCGAATGATGATGCAGATGATATGACAGTCAGAGTGCAGTATTATGATGGGAGATCAATGTCTGCAACAGTACCTTATCGCGTCACTTGCACTGTTGTTGAAGCACAAGCTCCTATGAAGGGGCTATCCGTAAATGCACAGTATGCAACTTTTCTATTTACTGCTTCTGCCAAGAAGTTTTGTGCTCATTCTATGGCCTTTTGTCTTCTGTCATGTAAGAGTTTCTTGTTTATCTGGTTGGCTTATTTGTGAAAAAGGGATAGAATATAAAGAGAAGCTGGCTTTGTATTGTTCACCGCTTTTTCTTTTTTCCTCCCTCGTGCATCCATAGATTTGACATTAGAATTCTAGAGTTATGAGGATGATGCAGTATTTAACTTGTCAGTAGATGGCTTTTTGCGAGCAATATCTGAAATTTTGCTTATGATGATGAGTATCAACTGTGATGAGTATGTTGCTGCATGCATATCTTAATAGTTTCTATCTCATGTAGTTTATAAGGTTGCACTCTCTTCACCTTGTTTTTCCTGAACTTATTGAAGCTTATTTATAAGAGTGAGAATTTATTCGATCTTATCTGAATTTATTGGAACTTATTAGACCTAGAAAATATTTTTGTAAGGTGAAGAGGACACTAACTGAATTGCATGAAGCCATAAACCATGGCTCAGTAGTGATATTTCAGCAAGAGGATAGAGTGGTATTATAGGATAGCTGTTGTTTTCTCATGTCATGTTGAGTATAATTCGTATGCTTGCTCAATTTTTGGTACTAGTTTGAGGATATTCACCTTTTTATTTGAAGCTTTTAAGTACCAACCATTCACAGAATGAAATTTGGTATTGATCTAAAGGGCAATATATGCTTTTTCCAAACATGTTCCCTTTGATGAGCTTTCAGATACTATTTTTCGCACTTGTTAAAGACTAAACCCTCATCCTTCGCGTGGTTTGCTCTTTTGCAGGTATAAAAAGGTTGTGCTGGACAATGGCCTGACAGTTCTCGTGAGTAATTTTATACATTAATGTTCTTAGGTTGTTGAGTTTATACTGTAGATAAAGTGTCTGTTTTCAGTGACATTTTTTGGGTATTTGTGCCAGAGCTTGGTCGCTGCACATTCAAATTAACATCACATAAGAACTATTACCAATCTCATACTCTTAGATAGTTATGTTAGAAATACGACCTCAAACATATTTATACTAGGCCGCAAACATAAGCCTAGAACACCTAGGAAAACTGAACAAGAGGAGGAAACACCCCTTGGGCGGCAAAACCCGCTGGCGTGGGCTCAAAACCCGTGGGGGGTTAGCTACATGCTCTTCCTCGTCACTTTTGCTATGTCTTGGTTTCATGTAATGCATCTTCAACACCGCCAGACCCAACAAGTTATTGATACCAATATCTCATTGTAGATTAAGTGTGGGTATCAGGGTAGCTCTGTACTTCCTTGGCTTGTTGGAGGGGGGAGTGAGGCTGCATTTTACCTCCCCAAACCTATCAGCAGTCAGATTCATAGCAGCTGCTGTTTTTTCACCTAGTAACTCATGCTTGAGCCTATCTCTTTTCAATGATTGAAACTAAAGTGATATTCTAGCTGTTCTACATGGCACATATGTTTTCAGGTCTGGTGATACTGCCCCCTACAGCTATAGGATATCCCATTTTTTCAGTATTATGTAACCAAAACCACTTGGCATCTTGTTACATTCATTTCTGAATTCCAACTTTATTCTCATAATAGCAACTAACTAAAGTTACTAATAGGGCAAGATGTGTTTTGGAATCCAGAAAAAAGAAGCAGCAAATGACCATTCTTTTCTCTTTGGGGGCACCGGGGGGGGGGGGGGATGTAAACATTATGGAGTATGACCTATGTTGAAGTTGCCTTTAAGCTTATTCCTAAATCCCCATTCGTAGTCTAAGGAAGTGCAAGAGGAGCTAGACCCTAATGGCTGCAGTCGGCAGATATGTTCTCTGATATGATGTTGGGATACTTAGATTTGATATACTCGTAATTCTGGCTTGGTATCTGGTGGCTCTACCCAGTTCAGCTTCCTGACTAACTGTTAAGTCGATTTGATGGTTTACATTGGTCAGTTACGATAGCTACCGCTTGTATCTCTTACTGATTGTAACGTGTACCACTTGCATCTCTTACAATTTACAGAATAATATTTTGCTTTTTTCTGATGCCTTGACCATGGTTTGATGGCTAGTAGTTCTCGACAATGCTTACAAGTGTTTTTTATCCTTCCCCTTTGAACTTTAATGGCCAAGGAACTGTTTTTAATGCCTTCTAATCTATTTCATCTGCTAATCCAGGCACCTCCTTTCATTGTAATTGGTGATGCAATTGTTATCAATACAGCAGATGACTCATATATCACCAGGTGATACGTTGCTAACCTTTTCCCAAATTTGTGCGTATCTTCTTGTTATAGGCATTTTATCTATCATTATTTCTAAAG
Source organism: Beta vulgaris subsp. vulgaris (assembly GCF_026745355.1). NCBI lineage: Eukaryota > Viridiplantae > Streptophyta > Magnoliopsida > Caryophyllales > Amaranthaceae > Beta > Beta vulgaris. The sequence continues at coordinate 66,115,500 of NC_079205.1, read as the reverse complement.
AGATGGTATCTGAGGTTCTTGATTCTTGTCACTCTCTCCCTCCATCCAAGAAAAATACTTCTCATTGACTGAACTCATGGCTTAAGAAAGAACAATAATAATCTTGTTTAGTAATATATTGTAGATGTTACATCTGTTGTGAATATGCAGCAAGTAGCATGTATCTTCATTAGTTGATTACATCTGTGGTTAATATGTGAATTTACTTTTGATTAGTTGATACATATCTGCACCTTTTGACTCCTTGTACGAGCATTATTTGAGTTAAAACTGGTGTTGTCATAATGTTCAGTGTTGCCACTGGCACTTGTAAAACCACACTTGTGGTAAAAGAGGCAAGTATATAGATGCTTCTGATTTTTGGGTTGTGGTTCTTTTGTTTTGGTGAGACTTGCGCTTAAAATTTTGACTTTTGCTTAAAAAGTCTTCTGTCTTTTTTCGGCGCGGGCTATAGAGAACCTAGAAGTGTAAATGTCTACCCGTGATTTTGTACAGTTTATTTTTGACACGAAATTGAACATCCATGAGATTTTGCGATATTGCTGATTGTTGTTACTCTTTTGCAGGGCAAAGTAAGTACGTTGCAGCCTGAAAATTGGTATACAAATTCTTTTCATCAAGGGATTTCGAGGTATCTTGTGGCAAATTGTTGGAAGACAATAAAGATGAGGTGGTTGAATACTTGAATAATTCACGTAATCTTTTAATTACTTCTACATTGACCTTAGTGGAAGCTTTTGCAGTAATGCAATCATTTGTCGAATTGTTGTGGCTTCTTGCTTCCTTTAAAATGTGATATTTGCCTCTGTATAAACTTTGTTAGTCATTTGGGTCATGATTTGTTAATAATCAAGCCCTTTCAGCAAAACATCCTGGTGCCTTGTTTATGAATGTTGCTCATTTCAAGTTATCTGAAAATACACATGCATTAAATATGATAGACGCATTATGTATTGTGGGGAATATCTACTGCGAAATGTTTTACACGATATGATGTGCATTGCTGAGGAAGGAGCACAAAGATAATGGACTCACTAAGTGCACCAATTATGTAATGAATACAACGTGCTAAACTTGAAGGTGCCAATTTCCTTATTAGTTGTTCTAAAGAAGCATGGTGCATGATGATCATGTAAGCGAAAGACTAGACTACAAATTGCAGAAATTAAAGATCCGTGCTTGATGCTTCTGGATATTAATTTTCCTTGAGAATACTTGGGTAGTCTCGCTTTTGAAACTCGTAGGAGCTTGAGAAATACTGGAGCCATGGAACTCTCTTTTCATGTCCATTATAGTTGCACTGACTCTACAGTCTACAATCCCGCAGAAGTCTCAAACTTCTGGATCTGATGGAGGAAAATCAATGTCAACTGCATAAATTGCACAGAAACTATCATTAACATTTCAAGTGAAGGGAACATGCTAAGAATAGCACTATCTGTGCAGAAAGGAGGATGGTGAGATGGTAAGAGGTAAGAACTAACCATAGCGTGGGGTGCAATTCTAACGCAGTACACAGGGAAGCCAGTATAGAATTTGAGTGGGCCCCCGGATTTCAAGGTCTTCATCACACAATCTAAAGAACCTGTGTAGGGGTACTTGCCCTCTGCATCCGGCTGCATTTTTTGTATTTGTGTTTTGACATAGTCAAATGGCAAACTGCTGGCTGAAGCAAAGAATCCAGACACGGCACTGGCTCCTGAACAGATTGCAGGTAAACGTTTACGTATAATCAGCTATGACTCCCGCTTTAGTTTCTGTTTGGTGTCTTAAAGTACTAGAATTCAAGAGGGGTAAATTCATATGAAGGTGTTTACCTAAAACGGTGGGCGTTTCTCCAAAACCTAGAGAATCCCGGAAAAATTCGACGCTTTGATCATAGGAGGCAAGCATACCCATGTTTAGTGCCATGGCGCGGACAACTGTAGGTCCGGCTCCTTTCCATAATGCCAACACACCTTCATCGGCAACAATACGGATGAGTGCATGAAAGGCGTTTTTGTAGTGACGTCGTTGTGCCAGCGGTAAGGTTGCATCGGCTTGCATGCGGATGAGTGCTAGGTCAGCTGGACTACCAATACATGCTCCAATTGCTCCAGCAGTCAAACCACACAAAGCCTTTTGGTAGAGAGGTAGAGGCTTCCCATCATTAGCAGCAATGGCTTTATTGGTCAATATCCTGATTATATAAAACAAATAAGTCATTTCTGACATGAAACTGAAATGAATCAAGTACCAATAACATGGATATATACTATATACAGAAATTTGGAGAGAAAATCCCAGAAAGATACAGCATTTGCTATAGATCTAGTAATATACAAGTAAAAGTGAGCCAGTTATTGGTGATATTGTTATGTAATCTTTAAATAATTTGCAACTTTTATGGTGATTTGCTAATGAAAGACTAGCAGTAGCAGAGAGAATAAAAAAGGAGGAAGCTTTAATATGTAAAGACAGAGGGGATAGTGGCCCTGTTTGGCAAATAGAGTTTAGAGTTTAGTTGTACGAAGACAATAGTATATAGATATAGTAAGAAAAAATAGGTGATACCTGAAGGTTCCAAGACGAGCAGTTGTATAAGTGGCTTGCCTGAGCAAACCTGCAGAGAGACCCTGCACCAGCAGCAGCAGCAGCACCCAAATGGTAAAGGAACCTTCTAGTTGTAGACTTGTAGAGTTGTAGTACAGATAATAAAAGAAAAACTTTACGCTTTACCTTGTAGAAAGCAGAAAGACCCTCATCGCGAAGCATGTTCTTGGTGACATTGACCGCAGACCCCTGTCCCAATTGTATTCGCACCTGGGTTTTGGTTTTCCATTACAAATCGATTAAAGAAAGCTGATGTTGTTTGGTACTAAGTAGAGGAGTAGTATCAAAGAGTAATGAGAATTGATACCTTACCTTGACCATGTCAATGGGCTGAATCACACAAGTAGCCAGCATACCAGAAGCACCTCCATTCACGAAGGGTTTGATAGTCTTCCAAACTGATACTGATGCTTTTTTTGGCTCTTCCGCCATTGCTCCCTCCCTTTCTCCCTAATTCACTTCACTACTAGAGAGGAGAGGAGAGGAGAGAAGAGAGAGAAAAGAGAAAGAGAGAGATACTCAGGAGTATAACTATAAGAGAAGCCACAGGATAGAGATGAGACGAGTGGACTAGGGCTTCACAAACAACCTCTTCTGTTTTGTTTTTAAGAAAAGAGACACTCACTCTGTCACAGGATTTGCCCACCAACAATCTTGAATCTTTCACCTCGTAAGGCGTGATGCTCAACCCACCACCTCCACCTTCATAGTTTTCTTATGTTCTCACACTTGGCACTTGGCATCTCCTTTATCACTACCAACATTTTCAACCACACATACAAATACTTCTATTTTTTTTCAACGAGAAATCGTACATTAATTAAAAGAGTAAGTACAACCTAATGCTAATACAATTCACCCTAAATCAAACAAACAAACCTAAAAGAGCCTTAGGAGCTCGTACATTCCACCCAAACAAAAGTAAATAAAACCGATACAAAGTCACTTAGAAAGGGGGGCGTCGCTGGTCAGTGCCTGTGATGGATGCAAATATCGGATGGCTAATGGAAGTGGTAGAAAAAGCAGATGACGATCACAATCCGGACAACGAACAACCATCGGAGAGCGCCACGTCTTGCTGCATGAGCAATCCCAATAATCTGCTATCGCTTGGGATTTTGAGCTCATGACCATGTGAGTCACGTTCCATTGTGACTCAATACTCTCGATCGAGAGTGTCTCAGGTTTCTCCATGAAGTAGGAGAAATGTCGATGAATGGGAGCTGAAAACTCCCAGATGCAACTGGGGTGCCGCCTTCAGATTTGAAGTTGTCAAGGCAAAGACAACTAAGATCAATGCCAAGCTAAAAAGAGAGTCGAACAAGTCAAGCTCTCGTACACACCTCCCATTTGCAAAATCGGAAAACAAACATCCAACCATGAAAATGTATCATCGCCTCATCCATGCTTACACACCTTGTCCCTTAGCACATAGTCCCCAAAATCGACATATTCTATCGTTAGAACCTTGAATCACCAATTCTGACTCAACTGAAAACTACTTGTCGATGACCACAACCAACCACTGACAACATCTTTTAGCAACTCGAGAAAAACAACACAATCCTATTATGCGGAGATTGAACACAATTTCTAAGAAACCACCAGTCTTATTGGCAACAACCATAACTAGTTGGAGAATCCAACAACCAGAGGGGAGGGGGAGGGAAAGCCCGACACTAACAGGGAGGTAGGGGAAAGGGAAGCCCAACACTAACATGGGGGAGGGGAAAGGGAAACCTGAAACAAAAATAGGGGAGGGGAAAGGGAAACCTGAAACAAAAATAGGGGAGCACATAACAACTACAACACTAACACATGGACGCTAAGACGGGGACGAGGAACATGGACAGCGACGGAGAGGGGGATGACCAACGCGGAAATCCAAAGAAACTCAACATAACCAAACAGTGACAACGAAAAACCTGAACGCATTGAAACAAAAACAGGGGAGGCCTGACCAAACGCACAACCGAAAAACCTAAAAGCACCGGGGATGGGATGGGGATGGGGATGGGAGAAACAACCTAACCTAATGTGGGGGAGGGGGGAAAGGAGGGGAAAACGGCGACGAAGGAACGAAAAAAGAAAACACTGAGGGAGGGGGTGATTTGACACGGTGGCATGGACGGGGGGATGTGAAGCGACGGCGGAAGGGGGAGGTTCGACGCGACGACAAGGATGGGGGATGTGACGCGATGTTGAGGAGGGGGAGGGGAAGAAAACGACACGACGACGACCAAGGACCCGACGCAGGCTCGTCGGCGACCATGTGGCCCTGCAAGCTAGCGGGGGGCGGGGAGGGCTAAAGGTTGCTAGGGTTTTGTATTTGGGGAGGGGGTGACTCTATGTGGCTTGCATGTTAAAGATAGAGCTTTAGTAGAATAGTACAAATAAATCTATTTGATAAAACCAATTTCTTACAATTATTATCTACTCCTCAAACAACATTTGTTAGATATTAGAGAAAATACTTAGTTATAGGTGCACTCGGGAGGCTTTGACAATTTCTCTACTCACTCAAAATTGTGTGACTTCAAGAGTTTATTTCTTTTATGGATAGTTAAATTTATCTCAAATTTTCAATAGATGACTCTTGTGAGCGAGGAAGAAAAATGTGTTAAATTTATACTGTTAAAAGAACGAAAGGACTACATATTGACTATTGAGATTATAGATACATGTTAATTAGCACTTGAATATTACACAAATATTTATATTTGACAAAGAAAATAGCATTAGTTTCACTAGGAATACTTTCTAAGGAGACAACGAGGACAATGGATAACTAAGAGTCGAGGACAAACGCATGCAGATGCAGCCATATCTGTCCCTCCTAAGTCCTAAATCCTATATTTTCTGATAATTTGTATGCTAATGACATCATTAAGTCTAAATCTAATACCCATCTGCAGAACTCCACAAGTGGACACTGTCATTTCCAACGGAAATAAGCTGTAAAATACCAAATATACATCCCACATGCCTCACATGTATCAAATTATTAGTCACTAATTAATTATTGGATACCTAATAATTATACTCCACCAGCAGTAATAATAATTGTTATGTTTAGATTCGTTTTTCATAATCCTAGCTTATATATCTAAATAAGCAAGTACACGTGACTACAGGATAGGAGTGAGCATATGACAGTTAGTGGGGGGCATTTGTACCATAGCAAATGATAGGAATAAATACTAAATTTCATATACTGTACACTGTACTAGTACTAATAATAATATTAATTATGTCTTTTTATTCATTTAGCTATTATTGTTATCATTTTTGCTAATTTGTTCTCATTAAATCTGGTTAATCATAATCTCGTAGGAGTATTAGTTGCACTAAATATTCCACTTTGAAAGGAATAAATACTAATCTGGTTAATCATTCAAAGTGGAATAAATACTAAATTTCATATACTGTACACTGTACTAGTACTAATAATAATATTAATTATGTCTTTTTATTCATTTAGCTATTATTGTTATCATTTTTGCTAATTTGTTCTCATTAAATCTGGTTAATCATAATACTAAATTTCTTTTTATTCATATGCATGCTTCATGTTTCAGCCATCCAATAGTACGAGTTAGATATCTTGATGCTACATCTCATAAATATTGATTATTGAATCAGGAGCCAATTCTGACATCTTTATTATAGACCCAAGATTAAAGTGAAAAGCTTATAGTTTGAAGTAGTAAAGGAGATTTCACATACAATCTAAGGATATAACAATAATGAAATTAGAATAAGAGTAGGAATATAATATTATGAGAAATATAGATTACAATATGTATACCAGTATAATATTACTATAAGAAAATTCAGTAGAAAACTTAAAAAAGGAAATGAAATTGGTTCAAGTGATGAAGTTTCTCATCTTCCACAACAAAGTATATGTTATGAGTTTTCCTTTTCCTTTCATTTTTCGTTGTTTGGTATGGTAAGGGCTGTAAAATAAGTTTTCTATCAAATGGGTTCTAGGTGAAAATCATTTTCCTTCAAAAAGAAGGAAAAATACATTTTCATTCCTCTTCCTTAGCAGCCTTTTACTATCCTCTCCCTTCCCCTTTCATTTTTCCCTTTTCCATAATTTTTTTTACAATGAACCAAACAAAGAAAAATTAGTTTTGCATTTAAATTTTCTATTGTAAAATATTTTACATTGAAAATATTTTACATCCAACTAAACGGAACCTTAATGTCTAATTTTAGTAGGTAGATTATGAAAGGTCCTTTTACTGAAGCTACAAATGGCTACAATAACTAAGCTCTTTTACTGATCTGTGAGCTGCAAGCTTGAAAAGGGACCCAAGCTATTTGCTGGCGCCAAATGGCGGGCGGGTCCCTTTTGAAGTCTAATTATGATCACTAAATATTTTCCTTTTCCTTTGAATTAGCGTCTCTTTAGAGCAAAGCTAAAAACTGTGTTTCCAAAATTGTGTAGGTCCGAGTACGACTGATAAAAAAGATAATGTAGGAACAAAAATTTGTTTGTTATTGTATTCATTATTTTGGTTAGTTCATCAAGGTTGGCTTGTGCGGTGTGCCAGTGTCATACTGTGACGGTGCTTCCTTGTCAGTTGAAATTCAAACAACTTGAGAGAGGGAAACTTGAGTAGAATATTATCTACAACATGTTAATAATGGGGCTTGGTCTAATCATAATTTTAATATTACTAGGAAATAAGTTTCCTTATTACTAGATATTTAGACCAAGTCAAACTTGTTGAACAGTATATAATAATTAAGAGACCGAGTATTTCATAATAACTGCTTGGACAATTTACTAATAACAAACACATAGCTTTTTAAGAAAAATTTGCAAATTTGTTGTTGAATGTGTTAGTAATTGTCAAATGATCAACTCAACCAAAAGCTTAAGCTGATGGTTGAGGTCCCAAGAATAGATTTATACTCTATCACACCCTCTCGCGCAAGAGCCCTTAGGACTTGAAGTGTGGATGCAGCACAAGTTGGATGAAATTCGAACTTGTGATCTTTTTGTTATGCTGGCTCTTGATACCATGTCAAAGGACCAACTCAAGCAAAAGCTCAAGCTGATGGTTGAGGCTCCATTAATAGATTTATACTCTATCAGTAATAATCTGGAAAAAATTTGAAAATAGAAGATAAGTTATACACATATTTCAAAAAACCACAAGAACTTTTGTACCAATGTACATGGTATAATTAAGCAAGAACAAGACCTAAAATCTAATACTAAGTAGTATTTGATGTAGTCATAGTAGGTTCACGTACGATTCACCTTATAATATATTAACTATTTATTAGGCCCTGGCTATGTCCCGAGTAAGAAGAAATTTCATTTATTAATATAATACTTTATGATAATAACACTAAATACAATTTAGTTTAGTGGTTAAGACTTTAGTATATGTACTTGAGGTATCGGGATCAAACCCTATATACTACGCAGTTTTTAAGTTTTTATATTGTACATGGATTACATGAACTAAAACTCCTTAGGGACAGCGCGACGTGGCACAGATTACATGTTCAAACTCTATCACTATGATATATGGTACTTCCAAGGCTTGGACTACACAAGGTTTTTAATCTTATATGGTCGTTCTTCTTACTATGTTAAAATAATAGTTACTGTAAAATACAAGAAAACTTTAATGTGATATTCAAATAAATAAAGAATTAAGACAAGACAATAAATCAATAAAATTATTATATTCCCTTACAATAATCAACCGATAAGACCAAAATAAAAGGAAAATTTGACTCTTTATTTTTATTTTTATATATGTTCATATTTTAAATCACCTTTCTAGATTCAATATATATGATGACTAAAATCTTGGTGGAAAGAGAGTTACATTTAGTGACTTTAAGGTCTTAATTACATTAATTTGTGTGTCCTGATTAGTGTCTGTAAGAAATTTAATGCATATACACATCCTAACATGAATCAGACTATTTCTTAAGATAGGTAGGACAACCAAAACTTACATTTAATGTATCATTTCTTCTATAAAACTTATTCTTACCTATTTATGGCATTTTAAGTTGATTGTATGGTAAAAGAAAAAAGAAACATAATGGTGGATAAAAACAAGTAGATATAAGAGGTTTTCATAATAATTGTAAGATGCTTGGTTGGGTGTAGGGTGGCTGGTGTCCCTCACAATAGCAAATTGACAAATGACAGCATGTTGTTACTAGAGTATTTATATTAAACATATTACATTTACATATGCAATGCAATAACCAAAAAAAAAAAAAAAAAAAACTGTTTATAAGAAAAGGAAAAGCAAAAGAAATCCAACCTCCGTCGGTTGGGACAATATTTATTGATAAACAAAGCAAGGGATCATTTCATTTCCTTCTCTTTCTTTCTCTCTCTCTCTCTCTCTTCTCGTTTTAAAATATCTCTTAGTCGGGATCTTGAGACTTGAGTCTTTATTGAGTCTAAGACTCCTTCTCAAGAAAACCCCAATTTTTTGAAAATTAGGGTTTTCCCGAAATAAAAATTCAAAAAATAAAAATAAAAATAAAAATGAGAGAAATTATAAGCATTCATATAGGTCAGGCTGGAATTCAAGTTGGTAATTCTTGCTGGGAGCTTTATTGTCTCGAACATGGCATTCAGCCTGATGGTTTGATGCCCAGGTATTGTTTTTGTTTTTTTACTTACTTTGAACTTATGCTGCCTTTTTAGTTATGGAGTAGAATGCTAATATGGTATAGATCTGAGTTAATTGGGATCAAAACCTAAATTTGAAGATTACTTAGTTAGGAGATCGCGTGTTGTTTATAATTTATATTATTAGTTGTAGATTAAGATTGTGCAACGTTGAAGTTTGTATTAGTGTTATTATTGTTGCGGAAGAAGTGAAATTTTAGACAAATGTAGTAGAATAGAGGGAGTCATTTTGATTTACAGTTTAGATCTGGTAATTAAGCATCTATTGTGCTGCTCAAACTCATTAGTTATTAGTGATTAGTGATTACTCACACTTGGCGTTGCTTTGGTATGCAGTGATAACACAGTTGGTGTTGGGCATGATGCTTTTAACACATTCTTTAGTGAGACTAGTGCTGGAAAGCATGTCCCCCGTGCCGTCTTTGTCGATCTCGAACCCACTGTTATTGACGAGGTTAGAACCGGAACCTATCGTCAGCTTTTCCATCCCGAGCAGCTTATTTCCGGAAAGGAAGATGCTGCCAATAACTTTGCTAGGGGACATTATACTGGTAACCTTTGTTTTCAGTGCTACTTTCTTTCTAAGATAACGTTGTGAACCCGTGTCTTATTGTTGTTTTCTAACTGTATTGTGTTTGTTGCAGTTGGAAAGGAGATCGTCGATTTATGTCTTGACCGAGTTAGGAAATTAGCTGACAATTGCACTGGTTTACAAGGCTTTTTGGTCTTTAACGCTGTGGGTGGTGGTACTGGTTCTGGTTTGGGATCCTTGTTGTTGGAACGCTTATCTGTGGATTACGGAAAGAAGTCTAAGCTTGGCTTCACTATATATCCTTCACCTCAGGTACATTTACCCTTCGGATGATTAACTCCTTGTTTTCTTAACTCTATATAATTGTTTAGTTTTCTAGAGATCTGTTCTTTGGAATGGACTGCATTTTGCTTTTCCATTTTGCTTTTCTATTGATATTTTAATGCTCGCCATTGAACATCCATTTGTTTTGGTGTGTAATTGGCTGATCTTTTATGTGAGCTTTTACTTTGCTACTTAAGTAAGAGTTAAGACTAAGCTGTCCTTTCACTGCAGGTATCAACAGCAGTCGTAGAACCTTACAACAGTGTGCTCTCCACACATTCCTTGCTTGAACACACCGATGTTGCTGTGCTTTTGGATAATGAAGCTATCTATGATATATGTCGCAAGTCCTTGGATATTGAGAGGCCAACCTATACCAACTTGAATCGCCTAATTTCTCAAATCATTTCATCGTTAACAACTTCCTTGAGGTTTGACGGAGCCATCAATGTCGACGTAACTGAGTTCCAGACTAACTTGGTGCCATATCCACGTATTCACTTCATGCTTTCGTCTTATGCCCCTGTTATCTCAGCTGAAAAGGCATATCATGAGCAGCTGTCCATCCCTGAGATTACCAATGCAGTTTTTGAGCCCTCAAGCATGATGGCAAAGTGTGACCCAAGGCATGGAAAATACATGGCTTGCTGCCTGATGTACAGAGGAGATGTTGTGCCAAAGGATGTTAATGCCGCTGTCGCTACCATCAAAACAAAAAGGACAGTTCAGTTTGTTGACTGGTAAGTCAAAATATGCTTGATATAGATCTGTTTTTTCTTTGGATCGAGATAGATAGAGGATTTTGATGAATTTACTGTCCAATGGTTAAAAAATTCACCAATACAATTTACTTTTATAGGTGTCCAACTGGGTTCAAATGTGGTATCAACTATCAGCCACCAACAGTTGTACCAGGGGGTGATCTTGCCAAGGTGCAGCGAGCTGTGTGCATGATAAGCAACAACACTGCTGTGGCAGAAGTTTTCTCCAGGATTGACCACAAATTTGATCTCATGTACGCTAAGAGGGCATTCGTTCACTGGTATGTTGGTGAAGGCATGGAAGAGGGAGAATTCTCTGAAGCTCGTGAAGATTTGGCTGCTCTTGAGAAAGATTACGAAGAAGTTGGAGCTGAAGGGGTTGATGATGAGGATGAAGAGGAAGAATATTAGTGTGCATTTTTCATAGTGATCATGAACAGGATGTGTTTAATGTCTTTCTCACTTTCTTTGTCAACATTTAATTCTTATATTCTCTTGCTTTCATGCAATTAAATTGTAGAATATTGTCCCTTGTAATGGATCTGAGTTTTATCTTCTTGAATGGAATGGAATGGAATGATTTTGCTGCAATGTAGCATCTGTTTTAGAATTTTTCATATAACTTGTTTCTCCAGATGTACTTTCTCCATCTCACTTCCTTCCCTGACTTGATCTTATCACACACATGACAGGATTTATCCATTGCATTATGTGGCTCTAGAAATACATGTTCTTTTCCCTGCAATGTGGGACTGCAAGTTCTGTTTTTTGGCCTCATCTTAAACTTACTCCTAGAGTTCATTCTAAAGAAAGTACCGGTTGAAGCACGACCATTTCATAGTAACGTATCTACAATAATGTGCTCATTCATGAAATAGAAATAGAAATACACTTGGAAAAACCAAAATTCACATATTTCTGGCTGTAACTTCCTTTGTTTTGAAAAAATATACTTCTCGTTCAATCTTATATCATGTACAAGCTATGAAAATCTGGTAATCTGATGATCGACAGCGCTTGTTGGCACTTATAGGGAGACACTTAACTTTGGGTGTTCCCCAGTGGCTATACATATGCAACAGGAAAAATACATGGTTTAAAGATGAAGAAAGCTGATATAAAAGATAAAAGAAAACCAAGATTTTAGCCAAGGCAAAAATTATGATAGAGCATGGGAGGGTCCCAGCTAGGTGCAGTAGGATCGTTAAAAACATTCTGCAGGTAATCGTTCACTCCATTCATTGCATAGAGTGATGCTGATATCTGCCTCTCTACCTTGATGCGCTCGAATTCTAGCATTGCTACCTCATTGGCATTGCTCACCATCTCAACATCAGCTAATGTTGTGAAATTGAGTTGTTTTGTGAAAATTCCAAAATCATCAGGAATTGGAGGAGGAAACTGCTCAGGAAATGCCCACGAGTAATCAAATTGGTGTCCACTTAAATCTGGTCTATATACATTTTCTTCAAGCATCTGACCTGTAAAACTGACAGCTTGGTTGACAACCAAGCTAGCACTAGGATTTGCAACATCACCATCATCCATTGGTTTAACGCTTGATATGGCAGTTGGAGGTGGTTGCCTGTCATTGATCAACTTCTTCTTCTGGTTGACAAGGTTTCTGATTCTACGAGAAAGAGCAGAGTTGGCGTTGTTGGAGGATGGAGAAGTGACAAAGTTGGTTCGTGTGTTGGAACCACGAAGGAGACAAGCGGCTTCATCATAAGCACGAGCAGCCTCTTCAGCTGTGTCAAATGTACCTAGCCATATTCTTATTTTCTGAGTTGTGTTCTTGATTTCTGCAACCCATTTCCCTGAAGGTCTCTGCCTCACCCCCACAAACTTGCTCTTGCTGCTCTTCGTCTTACTATGACTCGTCTCCTTAAGTTTCCTCTCTTTGTGTTGTGGTTGCTGGTATTGAAATTCCATTTGCAAATTTAACAAAGAGCTATTCTCAAAACTGAGAGCAGCAGGAATTTGCAAATACGATTACAACTTGTGAAGAAGAGAAAATGCAAGTTTGTATATATACATAATCATCATGGCAGTAGCCAGTAATAGTACGTGGGTACCTCGTCTTTTGCATTTCCTTTATTGCTAATTCTATTCTTTAAGCTGATTAGGAGTCAATGGAATGAGTAAATTATTCATAAGTGTCACTCTCTTTGGAACAAAACACTTCGTGCTCTCCCTCTTCTTTTTAGATGAACACTCATTTAATTATTTATCAAACAAACATTCCCTGGTTTGACCCTTTCACGTTCATTTGTAGAACATAGACAATAGTAGTAGTAGGGAGAGTTTTTATTCGTGTAACCAAGTAGAGCAGTATTTGCAACAAATCTTTTGTGCGTGCGTGCAGCGTGCGTGCTTCCAAAGGATTCCAGTGACCGTTTCTTGGCTCTATAATTGAGTAGAGCTATTTGGGCTAATTATAGTTAGCAAAAACTTTGTCCTATGAATTTAGTGAGGGTATATATTTTACTTGACTATGTAGGGCCATAACCTTCTTATCTATTGTTTAGGTAACTTAAAATATAGCCCGATTGAGATTTTCTTTAGGGGAGACGGGTATTAAGTTGTGTTTTCCTCCCCTTCAAAAATTAAGTTTTAGAGGTGATCAAGTATAATAAACGCGCTACCAAGTCCAGTAAGCATAAAGTGAAATCAAGACTAGTCGGATTTAATAAGTTCAAGTTTTCATATTCAATAGATCATTTTTGGTCTCATTTGCAAAAAAAATAATGTTAATAATTCTCAAAATATTTAATTAATTATCTCATGCACAACAACATATAAGTTTTATTATGTACTATGCTGCCATATACAAGTAATAAATATGAATCCTCGCAAACCTATGAAAGATCTACGCTCGTATTATATACAATGACATAGAATATATTACAGGCCTAAATAATAAAAAGTCTATTTTACATATATATATTTACCCTAAAGGTTTTCCTTTGATCTAAAATAATAATCACTCCATGTTTTCATTTAGTATTCCCCAACATCAATCTCTATGTAAATGCACAAATATGTATCAAAAAAAAGTAATTATTGAAAGAAAATAACAAAAAAGGACCCATATCTCGACAGCCAGAAAAGCATAAGACCCATCTCTTTTGAATTGTAAGAAGGCAAATAATAAATATAGTATTATGCAATGAGAGAATCAGAATATGGAGGCGGTGGAGGAAAGGTGTCTGGGTTACTGGAGTGGGGACCCGAATAAATAAGTGCTAATGTCCATCTACATAACTAATTCAACCGACCATAACAAATATAGTCGTGAAGGCACGCAATCTGGTCTCTATATCTTTCTTTTCTCTACAATTGACTAGGTAAATAAGAAAAATCCTATTTTAAAAACAATATTTTTATTACCAATAATACGAAAGTTACGACTAGATTTTATGTGCTTACGTAAACTATTATGGAAAACTTTTATATTCCAATAGTTTCGATACTTGGTAATCAAAGCCATTTTCTATCTTAATTTTTTTTTTTTTTGGCAACAATTTTCTATCCTTTTTATTGTAGGAAAAAGATAGAACAAGTCTTAATGAGAGCATAATTTTCAACATGTCATCATAATGCAGCAACACAAGAAAACAGAGATAAGGAAATCATTAAAAAATAAACACCATTTTATTGCACCCAATATTTAAGACTGCAACAGCTACAACTCTTTTCCCCAAGACACTAATTATTCATACATCTTAAAAACAATCATGTCCATAACAATAACACTTTCTTCAAGGAAAAAAAAATTTCAAAACTGCAAGCAACATGCTGCCCAAAACTGAACCAAGAATCGCCTCCTTTGCCGATTCTTGAATGAAATCTCATAATGCAAGCATCAGCCCAGAACTTCGCACTTCCAGACTGATAATGATACGTATAACTTCTTCACCTTTCACTATACAACACTATTGACTATGCTTTATATCTATAGGAGATTCTTTTGTGGACCCTCGACCACCGAGAGATACCTGACCAAATGTGACATTCACAAATGAATGAAGAGGTGATGCATGTTGACAAAGAATATATGTAATAATCGCATGCCAAACAGGCGTAACATTATGACAGAATATCAAGTTGAAATCTTCATCAACTTGGAAAATTAAGATGAAAGGATCGACTGCAAAGTAAGCTGTTGCTGTGGTTGCAATGTTGACCATGTCGAAGCAAATGTAGCTGGCGGCAAAGTCTGCTGGAGATGCCTCAACAAATTAACCATTCTGCTTGCAGTTTGCTCTGTTGCCAAATCTTTACCAGCACAGAGAACCTACACAAACAACGAACTCTCCTTATAAAATGGCTAACTCTATGTTATCTTTTAGCATGAAGATGACGATGAAACACCTCAACACAAACTTGTATATGATTTACTAGTCCCATGACATCATCCAAATCTATCAACAAGATAAAATAATTCAACCTGCTATGAGCTAGACAGGATCTAAAGTTAGCATGGATCATCAGGCAATAGTGAGAGAAATAAGATAGGAACACCTCACTCCTCTTCCCCTTCCAAGGATGGATTAGCCTTGAGACATGTATATCTATTTCTCAACTAGTACAGCTTTTATTTTAATACTTAATTGTAGTAGAAGCCATTGTTCATAATCCTAAAAATCACAATTACAACTCAAAGGGTTCCTAATAATATAACACATGTTTTCCCTGCCAATTTCAAACTCATCACTTGTTAAAAAAGATTAAACCAACTAAATCATAGTGAGAATGTACAGTAATGACCTGAAAAGTAAATTCTACAGAGTTAATAAATATATACCCAAGCACTTTTATCAATATAATCAAACATTCATTCGGAGCAAGAATGTGACTAGAACTCAGAAAGAAGACTAACCTCTGCAAAGATCAATAAAATCTTAGGTATATAAGCATTGTTGGGGCCCAAGACTAACACATCAGACCTGGAGGCAATCAGATTATGACATGTATCATTTAGAAAACTTCCACAATTGATTAGAATAAAAGAGGATACGGTAGAGGGAATGAAATATTCACCTCTCAACCATACAACAAAGCTGTTCATGAACAACTTTGGCCTCGATCAGGTCTCCTTTAATGGGTAAACAGTTTAGCCATGCAGGAATAACCTGCAGGAGATCAAAGGGAAACGTCAGAAGTAATCAAGACAGAAGAAGACCAGATAAAAGACATGCTATTCATACCATTAAGTTCTAATACCATATGTGCATTATGTAACAGCATATATAGCAAGTTGCAAAACTAAAAATACCATGAATCAGGATCCATTTAACCAAAGGGAAAACCCATCTTCGAAAATAAATATGTAGCCGCAATAAAGACTAGGATCAAGGGCAATGGTACTTGATTTTATCATACTTCTTAGGTATTAACCGAATGACATGCAGCTAGCTCAATTATGTCAGACTCACAGTAGAATACATGCCAAACATACACCTACAATCAAAACATACAAGGACTATAGTACAGCGTAAACCAGACTCTTGAATGCACGTCCGGATTAAAATATTCTGCAACACACAAATTCCAAACCAGAAAAAGATACCTAATTGGAAACCAGAAAATCGAACCTGAGATGAATCAATACTGTCCCGATAAAAGTTAAATATCTTTCCCAGAGCTGAAACAGCATTATCATATGCCATTACATTTTCAGGATGAAGGGCTTCTGGATGCTGGATGACAACATTTAGTCTCGACAAAGCCTCTATCAGAAAGTTGCAAAATGTAATTAAAATTCCATATTAAGTGACACACAACGAAGGTGAGAAAGCAGATAGAAGTTTACCCCCCACAAGTGCCTTAAAAACAGAGCCACCAAACTCTGCACACACGCCAAGTCCATATACAGCAGCCTGAATAAAGTCATGCCCACAAAGTGAGAACAGATTACATACAGGATTATACTTCAGATAGAACTGCATAGAGCACCCACCTGTCGGACATCTGGATTCTTATCATTGCAGGCTTCAAACAAGAAAGGCAAGTATGTGTCATAGTACCTACCCCCACAAACAAGAATTAGAATATAGGAAAGAATAATGGGAGTGCAAAGTAGAAAATTTCAAATTTGGTGTCATGAGGTTTGGCATTATTCCAGATATTAATTACTTTTTCATTTGTGCGCCGAGAAGTTAACATTATTGAGGATTATGTTCAAGTATCCTCTCTCTTCATCAAAGAAAAAAAGAAGAAGCAATCCTCTCTCATATTGTTCTTGTTCACATGTCGCTTGCTCCATCAGAGCAAAATTCAGGTCTTGTTGATTGTCTGTGTGTGATATATTTGTCAAGATTTTTGTCAACTTCTACAAATTTAGAACAAAGATGCATAAAGAGAGAAAAAAATCATTGGGTGGAATTATTTGGGGCTTGGAATAGGTGAGAGTTTTAGATGTACACGTCAAGCATCCAATGAATTGTAAAAAAGGCACGTGACCCATAATTTAAAAGGAAAAAATAAAATAAAGGGAAAGTGACAACAGTTTTAAAACTCAGTACACCAAATTGTAATTATTGAAATTACAGCGCTTGAACTGAAATTATGCCAAATCTCAAGGCACCAAAGTAGAAAAGAAGAAAGCTAACGTGCTAAACTTACTTGAGAGCAGCTTCACGACACTGCTCAGCAACATCATCAAAGATACAAATTGCTATCCTTCTTTCTCCAGCAGTTTTATCTTTCCCCTACATTTAATGACGAAATCAAACGAGATGCACTTGTATCTTTCTTCTTCACCACATTAATTACAGGTCCCATTTGGGAAGGGCAGGCCAGCTATACTTCTTTCAGTTCATAGATGCTCATCAGCTCAAGCTTGACAAGACTATAGATTTCAAAAAGAAGAACAGAAGCACCTTCCCAATATGTTCTTGTTTCTTAATTTTCCTTTTATTTATTTTATACTTGGGGACTTGGGGGGGGGGGGGGAAATTGTACGCATTCAGGGATGCTACTCTTTAGCTGGAAAGTAAACTTATTTGGGCTTGTCAAGGTACTTAATTGACTTATCTGAACTTCTCAATAGAAGAGTCGAGATTAGGACAGCAGGGCCTAGTAAGGTCTTAAAAAAATTTCAAAAGACAATCCTTCTCTACAGTGACAAAACTTAGGCACCACCATTTTCATATTACCTAATATACATAGAATGGTCATAAACCACAGGAACCCCAGTTGTAACCTCCCAAATACAATATGTAAATAATAATGAGACAGCTACCAAATGCAATACCTTCAGATTATGCAATTGTCGATGCAATGAACTTACTTATCTTTGGTAATTGGCATAGCTTGGCCCAAAAGATGAAGCCTAACCAAAACAGACCCATGATAACAACTACCACATAGAATCAAGTGTTTTCATATAGAAAGTAGAAACAGTTCCTATTTATAGACCACACAAACAATTGCCTACTCTGGAATAGACACCAACCACCATTGTCAACAGTAATGACAAGTACAAAGAAGTAAAAATTGGAATACACATTCCCAGCAGAAACTCACCCACATAGGTGTCAGGTATGATGTCAGCTCGTCAAAGAAGGGTAAGAAGGAGCCCTTGAAGGTTTTGATTAATGTTCCCAAGATTTCACCTACCTGAATCACATAAGTAACTCTCCTTATTTCTAATGTATATAGAGGAAGAGTCATACAAGAATCAAAGAAGAAATGCTGAAACAAATATAGACATTAAAAAAAACATTCACACACTTGGTCAAAAAGTTCCTCCTCCTGCTCATTTTCCTCTTTAAGTAACTCTCCTTCTTCAGCATCGAAGTCCTCAGCTTTAGCTCTTTCTGCTCTCTCTCTTTTTCTACTGGAGCTAGCAGTTAGGACCTGCTTAATCTCATCCACAATGGCTTTGACTTGGCCTTCATCCAAAAGGGTGCTAGAAATCTGAGATAAAAGAACGAGATAGATTAAATTTTGGCTGCATTTTAAAAAAAATAATAATAAGCAAAGGCAAAAGCAGCATGATTTTGAGAAAACAGAAAGCACATATGCACAAGTTATAGCCAAACTTTTTTTGGCTCTAGTTCAATAGTTTCTCTTATATGTATGCTCACTCTAGCAAATAAATACCTCATGCTATTTACCGTCCGTATTTACCGTATATCGTTCGAAATTTATACGGTCTTTTTTTCTTCTTTTTTCCCTCCTCTACTTCTTCTTCGCCAATAACAACCCCCCCCCTAGCCACCACCTCCCACCAGCCTCCCACCCCAGCCTCCCACCAGCATCCCCCAACCCACCCTCCCATCCGCATCCTCCCACCCCACCCCTGCAGCCTCCAGCAGCCAACCCCCGGTCCCCTTTCCAATCCCACCCAGCCCCACTCCTACCCGCCCCAGCCCAACCTTCGCAACACCCACCCGTGCCCCCCCCCAACACCCAGCCCTTAACATCCCCCCTCCCCTTCCCCTTCACAGCCAACCCGCAAAACCAAGCACCCAACCCCCCCTCCCCTCGAAGATCCCCCGTGCGTTTCCTCCTCCCCGCACATTCCCTTCCACCCACGACGCAGCCCCCCACCCTTCTTCCTATATCTCCTTTCCTCCTCCCCTGTTTTCTGGGTTTTCAAAAAAAAATTATTTTTTTCACTATTCTTTGTGGAAACGAAATTTTTTTTTGGTTCCACCATGATAGAATCGAAAAATTGAATTAAATCATACTAAAAAATCTGAAATTTTAATATTTTTGAGGTGAAGAAAAAGACGTTAAAAAAATAGAAAATACGTAAAAGAATACAGACGATAAATAGTAAACCCCAATAAGATGCGCTAGGATGCGGAGGTGCAAATCTCAAGGCACCAAATGACTTCATGCTATTTACCGTATATCGTCCGTATTTATACGGTCTTTTTTTCTTCTTTTTTTCTTCTTTTTGAGGTAAAGAAAAAAGGTTAAAAAAATAGAAAATACGTATAAAATACGGACGATAAATAGTAAACCCCAATAAATATTGTCCTCTCATTAACGTGCTAGGATGCGGAGGTGCAAATTTCAGAATTATTATCAGAATAAAAATACAACATCGAGTAATTAACATACCTGTATACACTCATTCAGTGCATCCAACATGCTAGCACAAATTTCAACATCAGGCTCCTGCAAACCATTTGGACTTTAAAGCTTACATAAAAGTCAAGCCAAGCATTCAGAAGGCAGAAACCAACATAGATAAGAGCTACCTTGTGCAGAGCCTCCACCAAGGCTGGAACTATGTAGTCAGAGAGTTGCTTCACATATGATTCATTACGACCTTGAGCAAGCCCTTTCTCCACAGCTAATTTCGCAGAAAGCAATAGTTCCGGCATAGCTGTAACAGAGACAGACATCTGTCAGTGCTTAGAATACACGTTCCAAAAACATTACAAAAAGAATTATCTTGAAGAAAGAATATGCCTCTGGGCACCACACAAAAAAAAAAAATACCAGAAACCGCAGCTCTTCTAACTTCTTCATGAAAATAAAATTTGAGAAGTGGAACGAGAGTCGGCGCCACCTGCACAGGAACATTCATAGTCAATATATCCTCACAAAGGCGGAAATAATTGTAGAAAATCGAGACTAACCTGATCAATCCAAGGATAAAACCCTTCCTTCAATTCATCTGCATAGCAACATAACATGTTGCATGCCGTTGCTTTCTCCTCCAAGACACTAGTCTTGATTCCTATCCTTTTGTCTCCAAGAGTTATGGTTTCCATACTGCGAAACACGGGAATAAGAAAGGTTCATCATCATATTCTGGAAACAAATAGAAATTAATAATCTTTTAGTTTATCCCAGATAGTTCAGAAGATGAAAATTAGCTGCAGTTGTACTAAATGTCCGTCCAAAATGCAGTAATAAGCACTAGTAATCTTATTATCTCTCTTGATACCAGTACTAATTGATGACAAAGGGGAGGGAGCGAAAAGCCACAGGCTACAATCAAGATAGTTGTTATATAGCAGAAACAAAGTTCAGTCTACAAGATAAGGAACCAAAGTCTTCTACCACCAGCATCAACATTGTCGAGCTTGAGGTACCAAATATCTCTGATGTACACTGTCACCATAATCCTCAACCTTAATCCCATTGACAGCTTGCACAGAAAATTTATTCTCAGCTCCGATTGATCAGGGCATTGTGCTCTGAACATTGCAGGATCACTCATCCCTCTAATTCTACTTCCCTTCTCTTGTTCCCCTCTCTCTCACTATCTCATGGTCAGAGAAGCAAATGAAGCAAGTGTATTTTAACAAAAAAAACTGAAAAACATGACATTTTGAAATTTACAATCATGCTAGGTACCTCTCATCATCAGAGTCTTCGATATCATTATCAGAGTCGGCAGAGGTGATGGTCACATCAGGTTTGAGCTGAGCAGACTGGAGAAGAGGAGGCATAACAACACTCATATAAGGAAGGAAATCCTGTCCCAGGCATTTGCAAAGTCTAGCCCAAGCCTGCAGAATGATTGAGTACCCAAAATTAACATCACGAGAGTCATCCATCAAGAGCAACTGCAAACAAATCCACTTTGAAAGTTTTGAGGCAAGCTCTACCTGTAGCATGTAACTTGTTGTTGGATCATCAGATTCCATTTGAGATCCTTGTAGTGACATAAGCACCTCCATGACCTAGTAAATAATTAAAAATAAGAAGATTATGAGCATAGATCTGAGTGACTGACATTGACACCGAGATAAAACACTAAGCCTCAGCAAACAAGAAAAGTGTCATTGGTATAGTGTTTTAGACATTAGAAGTATGCATCAATGCTACAAGCGAAAAACGAAAACAATAGCGACTCTAGAAAACACATCATAAATCATAATTATATGGGGGAAAAAGAGTAGATTGCCAACCTATAAAATATTAAGTATGGAACCACCATTAACAACACTAATACAGAAAATAAAGGTGCAGCAAACAAGGAAGGTGTCATTGGTAACACTACAGCAAAAAAATTGAGTAAATGACGGCTCCATAAAATGCATGATTCATGACAAAGGACAAATCATCATTACTGCTCGTCACTTTTCTAACTAAAAGGAAGTAGACAAAGTTCAGATTCAAATAAAGACAAAAACACTTGTCATTTTCTACAAACCTGTTTAGCATCATCCCTGAACTTCTCCTTGCCAACAGCCATACCCACCAAGCTAATGCATTCCATTGCTTTCGCTCTAAGCATTCGATTAGATTTGTCTGTTGCATTTATCAGGATAGCTTTCAAATAAGGCATAACGGCGTCATAGTACTTTTGGAAATGCTCCTGCCAATTTCGTCATGTTAATTTCTTGTTCTCGTAGAAAACAACATTATCTGATGAAACAAAGTATAGATGTGGAGGCACCTGAGAAGAATCAGCGACTGATGCCAATGCAGTCAACGCTCCCTCTTGAACCAATTGTTTGCCATTCTGAAATAAACCACAGTTAATTTTTCATATGTAAACAGTGTAGAACCCAGAGAACGAGAGAGGCTGCAATGTGTTAGATTTTTTTACTTGTACAGCATGTATTTAGTTTACCTGTAGGAGAACAAGCAATTTGCTCACTACCCCATCCATGTAAGGAGTTAAAATATCTGGAGTGCAGTTCTCACTGAAGTTAAGAACAGCTGAAGCAGCATGTGCCTGCATAATGGGGATAATTCAGATGCCGAACCATACATCTTTTTGCATATACTTTACACTGCTAGCCACTAGGGGAAAGTAAAGTAAAGGGAAATTTCACATATTAAGAAAATATAAACAGTAGAAATTTGCCTTTTGATGCATTAACTGCGCACAAGGTAAGGGTTCATAGACAAAGCAAAAATGTTATCTTGAACATGCCCAACGCTCTCAATTTGCATTGGGATTTATGAGATAATTAGCTAGCCAATACTCAAGAACGTCTTTAACTCAGAATAGGCATTAGCAAGTAGTAACACAAATCCAGACCACAAAATGTTAAATATAATCCTAAAGGATACTAAAACTAAGCAAATGGCGGGGGGTCAAGTAAGCATGTCAGATCCTAATGAGTCTAAGACTGGTGGATATTGCAATGAACGAACTACAGAAACAGATAAACAATAACTCTATTATTATTAGATACCAGCTTCTTGTCAAATAACATCATTAAAGCAGCCAACTGACCTGTACTCTAGGATTTTGAAAGTCATCCATAGCACCAGCCAGGGCTGGAAGAACCCTCTGGTGATACTGCATTTGCAAATCAGGACCCAGATCAGTAGACAACTGACCAATTGCATTGATAGCTGCCCACCTTACTCGCGGATGAGGATCTTGGAACGAAGTCAAAACCATATTCACAACTTGTTCCAAATTCTTAGTCATCACCTAGAACATCAAATGAACCAAGGTCACGCGAAATCAAACTAGTTAATTAATGTAGAATACTAAATTGGAACACAAAGAAAGAGCATTGCGATCATGTGTTGTGACAGATAAGATATGATATGATATGAATGAAGAATCTGTAAAGTAAAAAGCAGAAGCACATGAGTAATACCTTGGCGCAACCCTCAGCAATCTGAGCCAGGGCAATGAGCGCAGCATGATGGTTCTGCCACTCAGGGGCAGCCAAATAAGCAGGCAAGAGCTGAGACGCGACAGGAACAATGGTGTTACCACCAAGAGCAATTGAAAGGCGATCAAGACACTCCTGTGCAACACTGAAATTGGCGGTCTCACCGGCATCCTCGTCCTCAACCTCAGCAGTATGCCAAGCAGGATCGTCCTCAATATCCAAGAGCATCTTCATGAGTATCTCAAACAAGCTGGTAATAAACTGCGGCAGCTTCCTCATCATTCCTGGAGCACGCTCCCTAGCCTCAGCAAGCGTGATAACAAACTCAACCGCTAAATGTCTAGTTCCCTCCTCCAATTGTTTGGCCTCAGCTATTTGCAGCATAGAGCCGACTACATCAACTAGCTGCCTCCTCAAAAACCTAGGTTCGGCCCCGGCCAACTCGATCAACAACTCAAGAGCCTCCTGAGCAGTAGCCTCCTGTCCGGAGTTCAAGGCCTCAGTCAAGGTCTTCATCATAGCAGGCAATAGGTCCTGAAACCTATCCCTATCAGCGGAGGTTTCAAGACACTGAATGAAGTTAATTACAGCATTCAAAGCGGCGATTCGAACATCAGAAGAAGGAGAATTGGTGAGGCAATTGAAGAACACTTGATGAAGTTCCTTAATAAAAGGCACCAAAGTATCGCCGATGAACTGCGACAACTGAGCAAATATGAAAAAAGCAGACTCTTGCAACTTGGAGGAATCAGATGAAACACACTGAAACATAAAAGGAAGAAGTTCAGGCCATCCATTGTCAGGAAGAATACCAGAAGCAAGTTCAGAGATGGTGTCGCATAGCTTCTTAGAGATGGTTTTGGCGTCCTCGCGTTGTAGACAAGCGAGTAGGATAGTTTTAATGGAGGATTGAGAAGACGCAGAAAGACGAGGCCAGACATACGAAGATGAAGAAGAAGAAGAAGAATCAGACATGGAATCGCGAGTGAGAAGCTTGCGAAGAAGAATTGTAGACATGGCGCGAGCTTCAAGGTGAGGAGAAAACTGAAGAAGATGAGCGAGTTTAAGCGTAAGTGAATTAGGATCTGATTCTTTGCAGAGATTGAAAGCGGATTCAGCAAGAGATCGTTGTTCATTGGAGGAAGACATGAGGTGAGAGATAAGTGTCTCGAATGGTGCAGGGTCAGGCCCTAGTAGCGCCGTCAGTTCAGCTTGCTGGATCTCCATTTTTAGGGTTCAACTAAGGATTGATTGTTTGATTGATTTCTCTCTCTAACTCTCACGTCCAGCGGATGATGCAGGAGAGAGAAGAGTGGAAAGAGCGGGATGAGAAAGAGAAGAAGAAAAAAAAGGAGGCAGATGAATGAAGACTGAAGAGAGAGAAAATAACACAGAATATTAGAGAGGAAAAAAGGAAGGGTTTTAAGGAATGTGGTACATTGGTATTGATATTGGAATGGGTGGGCTTTTTTTGGTTAAAATGGTAGCCTGGCTAGGGCCATATCATTTACACCTCACATTCAATCATTACTTGTTAGTATTACACCTTTTTTTTTTTCTTTGTATTTTTGGAGGGAAATCAAATACCA
The DNA here is from genome assembly GCF_026745355.1 of Beta vulgaris subsp. vulgaris. Taxonomy (NCBI): domain Eukaryota; kingdom Viridiplantae; phylum Streptophyta; class Magnoliopsida; order Caryophyllales; family Amaranthaceae; genus Beta; species Beta vulgaris. The sequence goes on along the minus strand of NC_079205.1, from coordinate 66,090,460 downwards.
CTCCATGGAGACTAGCCAACCCTATCAAGTATCAACTCTTCATTATTCTATTTGTTCTTTTTTTTTTATTTTCAAAGCCCTACTCATTGTCATTTCACATCTTAACTATTATCAAGTAGTACTATAATTATTCTCTTCATTTCCATCCTTTATTTTTATGTTTATGTCTTTTTCTTTTTGGGAATCATCATTATTGTAACTTGTAAGGTGTTAGCTCTCTATTATTTTGATGCAATTAGGACTTAGGAGTGTATATATATAAACTAATAGTCTACTAATTAAAGGTTAAACAAAATCACTTGGTGGTTATAGTTTTTCTATTATAAAACATTAATTTCCTTACAATTTATTATATTTGACTAATCAAATCATTCTCAATATTCATATATATAACCATGTGGTTTTATGACTTGTGTAATGTTTCTATGCTAGACATTTTAACTATAACTATACGGCTTTGTAATGGTCTAACATTCAGGAAATTTTGCCTAAATACTATATAGAATTACGCGATTTCATGAAGCTTTAAGCACCTACCAATTTTTGTAGGTGATCCATATACCAATGTCGTTGGCTTATGTTACATATTCCTACTCCAACTCAAAAATAACATCAAAAACACCATATGTATATTTTTGGACATGGGTTTACTTTCCACTTGCTTGCTATAACCTTACAATGCATCTCACTAGGGATCGATGGCTAAACTTTGAGAATGTCCAAAAATGTGTATTATAACTTTCAAATTTGGTTATTTTTGGATAATTCCTAAGACATTTCAAGAGTAGCAATGTTTTTTTATCTGAGTTATTCTCAAAGGTTTCTAGATATCTTGGGATGACTTTTTAGTGGTTGGGACCCTTACATCGCCTTGAAAATGCATAGGAGTGTCTGAGGCCACCATATCTATGCTCTTTGGCATCGATATACTTTCAAATAGCCTCTTATGACTCTACCATGCTTCCCATTGGTCCTAGTGCGAGGCCTTAGGAATGTCTGAAATCGTGTATTGCAACCCCCTTTGAAATTTGAATATTTTGGGGTCATTTTTAGGACTTTTGAAGACTAGTAATGTTTTTTATTCAAGTCCTTCGTAATGGCCTCAAAATGATTGATGGGTGGATGAGACCCTTTGCATTGCTTTCAAATGTCTTTAACAACTTGTTTTGCATATTTTATTTTCAATCTAAATAGCTTTGAAAGCCACCATATTTATAGTCTTAAGCATTAGTATGCTTTTCAAATGGCTACTTATGATGCATCACATGGTCATGGTGCCCAAGCCTCGTAATAATTACATTAATTAACCATTACTGTGTAAAGTATTTAGATAATTACATGGAAAATTAGAGTTCAATTTATCATTGTCCATATATTATCATACTTGTAAAGTACTTGAAATAACAGAGTACGCCTCATATCTTATCTAGTAAGACGAAGACAAGATAGGTTAAACGCAGGATCGACATCATATTCCAAAATTTAGTTTCCGTTTGATTGGATGTAAAATATTTTACAATGAAAAATTCAATTGCAAAGCTAAATTTCCTTTTGTTTGGCCAAATGTAAAAAAAAAACTATGGAAAAAAGAAAAAGGGAAAGGGAAGGAAGAGGACGGATAAGAGGATAATAAAAAGGTTGCTAAGAGCATCAATAATGGATGCACTAGCTTTTGTTGGTCTTTGTATTTTTTTTTTTTCATTCTTTCTCCTTTCGTCCTTCTTACAACTCACATTCCACTAACTCCGACCAGCTCATCTTTTTTTTCTCACAATGAATGGACTAGTCTTACTTAATTTTGCTATTTATCTCTCATACTTTTTGACAATTAGGTCAATTTTTTGACACGTGGTACAATGTTACTCGTGGATGGCACGCCATCAGAGACTCAATTAGATTGATAACCAGGACCAACCAACTTGTGTTCAATGGCAAAACTAAGTAAAACTAGCTCTTAACTCTCATAGACCAAGCACATGCTTTAAGGAGGAAGGAGAAAAATGTGATTTTTTTTTTTTTGAAAGGAAAAAAATTTTCACTTATACAAAAACTCTTATTACTTGTAGAAAAAATTATTTCACACTCCTTACCAATCCGAACAATAAAAAACACATCTATTTCACCTCTTTCAGAATTCCGATTACTCTTTATTGCTGCCCCTCTCATTCTCTCCCACCGGTCACCAGGCACGAGCAAGCAACGGCACCGCTCAAGGTACAGCTGCACCGCTCATTCCACCTGCCGCGAACCACCCCCGGCGTTAACTGTGTAAGTCATACTCACTATATCGAACCGCGCGATTTTTTTCCCTTTTACTGCTACTTTGATAGAGTTGACAGTATAAACACTCAATTGATAACACGTATTGATGGAAATAAAAACTTCACTGCCTAATTAGTCTCCTAATTTCTAAAGATTTCAATCCCCTACTTAAACTGTACATATAGCATACATTTCATGGATTCAAAATTCACTTGCTGATTGAAAAATTCTTCCATATGCCGACATCATATTATATTCTCAGACTACATATATGAAATAAACTGAGAAAAATTCATAAGAGTTATCCGTTGGCCCGCCATTATTTTGATAGCTCAATACCCAAATCTTTGTCCCCCATTTCCCTCCAGATCCGTGTTTTGTAGTTGTGATGGTATTTCATGGTTCTGCAATATTTCCACCTCTTGTAGGAGTTGGTGGTTGCCAAGGGAGGCTGATGTTGAGGCGGTTGAGCACAGGATATAGCGGTTTTCGACGGAGTTTCAGCTCAAATCCTCCACTGCCATGGCTTTTCGTCGGATTAGGCAATCCTGGTGATAAATTTAAAGGCACTCGCCATAATGTAAGATAACTCTCTTATACGCGAATTAAATTCCAAACATAGTGAGAGATTTTTTGAGTTTGTCTTTAATTGATGTGAGACCAGGTTGGCTTTGAAATGATTGATGCATTTGCTGATTCTCTTGGCATTTCACTCAGTAATGTCCACTGTAAAGCTTTATTTGGTCAAGGTATGGTTTCCTTTCTCCTTCAACTACGGTTATGTAATTACTTCAATTATCGTTGATGCTGTTGTTCTTATGTCGTTTCCTGCTAGATGTAAGTATATCTCATTATCACCTACCACTATTATATTATCTCTCCCTGCCTCTGCTAATTGACTATACTTCTAATGAATTTTTGATTGAATTGTGTTGCAGGGTTTGCGGGTAACGTCCCGGTTTTCCTGGCAAAACCTCAGACTTACATGAATTTGAGTGGGGAATCTGTAAGTCAGCTTCTCATTCTATCCTAAAATTCTGATGTGTTTTAATTATGTATGTATTAAGTGTTACAGTGTTCCGAGCAAATAGTGGGAACATTAGGAGGAGGGTATTCAACTAAGGGTATCCCTCATTGGTTGTCACTTATATGAACTTCTTAGTTTGAACATAACTCATGTGAATTAATTGTTCCAAATTTATTTATTTGAACTTTAGCAAAGTAACGTGGACTTATTAAAACTATAGTAGTTTGTGAATTGACCTTGGGCATCCCTCATTGGTTGTCACTTATACAAACTTATTAGCCCAAAACTTAACTTGTTTGAACTTCTTTCTCCTGAAATAAGTGAAAATAAGGTTATTTGAAGAGATGAGAGTCTTAGACTGAATATCAATTGTTGGGAAAACATAAAAATATATGAAGAGTAGAAACATTTCAGGCATGGCATTTCACCATCTCCAGTTGTGTGAAATGTTTAGAAGATGTTCTTCAGATCAGTGAAAGTTTATAATTGAAAAATCCCATATGCAAAGAATAAAAATGTGAATACTGAAACATTGTTGAAAAGCTCTTTTAAGTTTATTCTAGAGGTTTTTCGGATTGATCAAAAACAGCTTTTTTCCTACACGATTACCCTTTGCCTCTCCTTGAAGCCCAGTATACAACCTGATTTTATTGATCTGGGTTTACTTCTAGAAATCCCAGGTCTACCAATTGAAGTATCGCTTGATAGGAATTTCAAAGCAATCTGAGGGGCCATCCCTGTAATCCTATGTCTTTTAAGGCTTATGTTTTTCCAATTATGTAATATAATATGAAATCCTGCTTGAAGGATGATAATTACTCCCTCCGTCCCTTAATAGAGTGCCCATTTCTTTTTTGGACACTATTCAAAGGTAAAGAAAGCCCTCAAAAAATATTTCTAATATATAAGAAAAAACATAGTCATGTGGGGTCTTGTTTGATTCGTCTCATTACGTACATTAAGAAAATCAAACTTTTATAATTTTTACTAATATGAAATTAAAGATATTAACGATACAAAACGTGCATTGGCAAACGTGCATTGGAGAAATGGGCACTCTATTAAGGGACGGAGGGAGTAGTTGGTCTGTTCATGGATAGAAGGCTTTTTTTTTCCCTGTTTTAGTTACATCATTCACATGATGGATTTTTCAGGAAAACATGAGCTGATGACTGGCATCCTTGTTCACTTGATTGCAGACTGGTCCTCTAGCGGCATATTACAAGCTACCTCTGAATCGGGTGATGGTGGTAATCTAATCTCCTAATCAGTGCTAACTTTAATCTTCTTTTTTCCCCGTCTTTTTTAATAAGAGCCTTTTGGACAAGAGTGATGACTCTTTTTGTATGTAGATTCATGATGACATGGAGTTGCCATGTGGTGTGCTTCGGCTTCAACTGAAGGGAGGTCATGGAAGTCACAATGGGTATGCTCTCAAACTGTATAGTTTTAATTCTAACTTTCTGAGACAAGTTATTACTTTAGCTTCATTTCTTCATTAGTTACACAATGTACGAAATATCCTGTTCTTCTGTCATGTCAAGGACTTAGTAAACCAACTAACTGTTCAGTATTGATATTCCCTCCATCCCATTTATCTTGGGCTAACATATAGGATTATCTTTTGAAACCCTAGCATACCACTTAGGTGTGCCAAAAGGACAAGTCGGAAACTATCAATGATAATTAGGTATTGTATTTGATATTATTTAAGAAAGATAGCATAATACTTGTATATGATAATCGTATGTAATTGTAGATTCCATTGTAAGTACATAATTCGAATCTCAATTGTTATAATTTTCATTCAATTTAAATAGTTCGAATTATGCTTTCAAATATGGTCGCATGTAGAAATCGTTGTGTGTTTATGTGCAGCCTAAGATGTGGAATAGTGGAAAAAAAGAAGAAAACAATTTAGCGTTACTCGCTGTGAAGCATTTATGAATGCTTCTGTGTGCTGTAGCCTTCAGCTGTACAGTAGTGGACAACGTGAATTGCTTTTATTGTGGGAGAATAATTTGAATGGTTAGGGAGTATCCTTATTTTCTACCACGGTGCTTATGGTTCTGTTTGTTGTTCCCCAAGAGTTTAGGTGTTATTTGAAGGAGGTAAGCATCTCATGGTTAGTAGCATACTCTATGAAGGAATAGCAGGTGTTTGGTTTTGTGGCCAAAATGGACAATGAAACTTTTGATGTGCTCAACTGCTCACTTAGTTATGTACTCTAAACAGTGAAAATGTTGAGTTGCAATTCTGTGTGTGTTTTACTAACGGTTAATGACTCATCCCTATCTGTTCTTTAGTTTATACTTCATATCCTTTCTACCAAGCAGATTCTGTGAACTGTTACTCATCTCTATCATGACTCCAGGCTGAAGAGCGTAATTGATGGTTTCAGAGGGAACAGAGAATTTGCTCGCCTTAGGATTGGTATGTTTGAATTCTCAATTTGATCCATGGCTCCTCAGATGTAATAAAATGCTGACTAAATGCACTCTGAATAGGAATTGGGAGACCTCCTGGTCAAATGGACCCCAAAGCATTCTTGCTCCAAAAGTTGAACACTTTGGCAAGGGAACGGGTAAGTTTTAAGCTATAAAGTGATGCATCTCAGGCATCCAAAATGTTACAGCGTTGCCTTAATACAATAGAGTATTAAAATTGGATAACCAAGATAAAAGTGTCTGGTCCAGAAGAGAAACTATAATAGCTCTCAAAGTTAATATAATGGTGGGCCGGCTAAGAGTTTTAAAGATCGGGAAAGTTGAGGGGGCATTCCCAACCAAATAGCTGCTTATAGTTGTTTATCCATTTTCTGTCCTCCCATTTCCCAACGTCACCCTTATTTCTTCTTGAACGATTTTGTGGCTAGATGGACGCTGCTTTGAAAGAGGGAGTGTATGTATTAAAGGTGATGCCATCAGAGGGCTTGGAAGAATGTGGTAGATGGTTCAACAGAGAACAAAAGTACAAGCATATAAGGTCAGACGCTGACAGACCACGTTTAAGTTAGAAAGTTCCCATCTCTTTACCTTATCTTGGTGTCACCATTTTACTGAATGTCGCAAGCCAAAGCAGTGATAAGGATTCTAACCTCTGTTGTCCAGTGCTATTAGTTTTAGCTCTGATTGTTCTGTACTTGGATTAAAGACAATAACCAGTTGTAAATTTTGCAGTATGAGCTGCTTCAATTGTAGTAGATCCATAGTTTGCTTCAGTTACTATCACATGAACGTTAGTTTTGGTTGCTTACGGGAAACAGCACGCACACTGCTATTGGCTGTGAGAGTGACTACTGACAAGTTACTGATCTCAGGCTCAGTGGCGACTGGCGAGTGGTATATATGTACTTGTAGAAAAGGCACCGTTTGAAGAAATATGCTAAATGGAGTATTTGTTCTCTATAAAACAAACTTAGAGGATTTGGTGTATGGCCCACAAATCAAGCGAATACCCGAGATCCTATACAAGTGCTCCTGGAGGATCGTTTTCTAAATAGTCGGACTCTTGTTTGAATGATGTCCTTGCCTCTGCCTAACAAATGGGGTTAATAGGATGAGAATGAATAAGGGCACTTCTTGATTCTCACAAAACTCATGTCGCCGGGTCATGATTTCAGATAAGAGCACCTCTTAGTGAACGTATGAAGCAAATATGTGATCCACAAATTCAACATACAATATATCGTGAAACCAATTGAGTTGTAAACTTTGGTGCTCATTTTGTCAACACAATATTTAACGTAGTGCATTATTTAAACTGGCCCACAATATTCCGTTGATTAGCTTGCACTTCTATATAATTGAAGTCATCGCTTTAAGAGAGAACATACCATTATTTGTTGTATCCTATTCTATCCAAAAAAGAAAAAACAGAAAAGATATTAGTAGCATGCATTGGCAGTGTAACCCTATATACTTCCTTAAGGTAGCTAAAATGGGTCACTTTGTCTATTTGGTACCTCCACACATCAACATATAACATCATCTTTAGATAATGAAAGTGAAAGCTAAGCACGTGGTTAGATAGAATAAGACCACAACATGATGTCTAAGAAATGTGATAAAATCACTAAAACAGAGCAAATGTTAGAGTGAAAGGGCATATGGGTTATTATTATAAAAATTATTAAATTAATTTGTCGAGAAGATTGAACTCTCAACCTTGAGGTGAGATTGTGAGAACTGAGAATGGTCTTTTAGTTGTTAAGCTTGGTTTGACATTCTAAAAGTTGTTCCTTACGAATTACAACACATAGAAAGACAATAATACAAGTAATGCTTATAATGCAAGTATTAGTATTAAAAAGGGGGGAAATATAAGTGAGGACACATAGTGGAGAGACGGCCCCACTAAGACATAGCAGAGCGGTTAGGCCACTTTATAATGTATACAAGGGGACGCGTAGGACTTGGTCTATCCTCATCCCAGCCGCCCGCCCCTTCTTTTTGTCTGGATTCTCTCTCTTTACCTTTCATTACTGGAGACAGCTTGTAAATTATTAGGCTTTGGGATTGGGTTGGTTGGGCCTAATCAGTCATCACTATTTTGTACGTTGTATTCTAGGGGTTGGGTGGGTAATGGGTTCTTATACTCTTTGGAATTAGAAAACAAAACAATAAAAAAGGAGCCTTTACTTGTTCCAACACTTCTATCTGAGTTGTAAATTTGTTTTAGAAAGAAAGAATTAAGAAAGATAGTACTAGTAGACTAGTAGTCGTGGTCTCGTGGAGAAGGAAAAGAAGTGGTAATGGGGAAGAAGCAATCGTACATAGGTATAGCAGTTCCTTCTGAAATCATAAATTCTCTCTCTTCTTCCTCCCTTCAATCTCTTGTTGAATCTAAAAAACCAAAAAAACAAAGTCAATGTAGTACCCTTAGCTTAAGCATAAGGCTCATGAAGAATCCTAACCCATTCTTGTGGTTCATCATTCTCTTCCTCGTCGCTTTTCTCGGAATGACCCAGCTTTACTTTAATCTCAGTCTGCAGCCCTTGACCCAGTTGTTCCCCGATCACTGTAACCAGCTACTGCTTAACAACAACAACAACATCATAAACAACAACAACATCATCAACAACACAAAGCAGGTGAATGGTTCTTTCTGGAAGCAGCCGGATAGTAATGGATACAGAGCGTGTTTGGAATTAAGCTCAGAATATAGAAAAACAAGCAGGGAGATAGCGAGAGACAAAGAGAGGAGTAAGTATGTAATGGTGGTTGTTAGTGGTGGAATGAACCAGCAGCGCAATCAGATTGTTGATGCTGTTGTTATTGCTAGAATTCTTGGAGCTGCACTCGTTGTTCCAGTCCTTCAAGTCAACATCATTTGGGGAGATGACAGGTAGGTAGCTTAATGAATTTCTTAACTTTCTATTTCCATCTTCCTCCATTGATGGATTGCTTGTGACATTGGTTTTTTATTTATTGATGATTCAGCGAATTCTCTGATATATTCGACTTGGAGAACTTCAAACGGGTGCTTGCAGATGATGTAAAAATAGTATCATCATTGCCTTCAACGCTGTTGAGGACAAGACCAGCTGAAGAGAATCAAACTCCTTTTGAAGCCACACCACAGTGGATTCGCCAACACTACCTTGGACGGGTAACCTCAATAACCCATTACTTACCTTCACATTCACTAATCACTTGATGGTTTCGTTTCTTTTAGGAATTTTTGTCAGAATTTACCTTATTTCTTCAAAACTACCTTATAAGTTTTTGGGTAGAAAACACCTTATCTGATCAAAATACATACCTTATAAGTTATAAGTTTTTGGGTAGAAAACACCTTATCTGATCAAAGTACATACCTTATTGTGGAATTCTGGCCAAATTCAGGCGTTTCATCTATCCTTTGACCTCCCACTTGGGGCGTGGAGATCACTAAACAATCCCTTTCTGCAACACCTGCCTTCTTCGTGTACCATTTCTGTGAATCATGTCTTTCTTATCTAAAGTTTTCATCTTTTGCTTAATTAAATACTTCACTTTCTATTTATCATAATTTTTATGAACCAAAAATTCACCTTAATTTAAAGACAAGGTGTTTTCAGAATTAAGATTCACTTTTGTTAATTTTGGATTTCCCTGTACTCTTTCTTGCAGATTTTGATTTCAATTCCTCATAAATCAATAAATCATCAACTAAGACATACTTGATCATAAACAGTTTCATCACTTACAATATCCAATTCTACTATATACACCATTAAACCAAATAAAATAGCAATAGGTAGTTTCAGATAATTTTCAAGACATACTTGATCATAAACAGCTCAGAGTCGTTCTTGCTGAACCACATATAGACTCATTCAGTAGCTAGGCATACCCAAGCAGAGGCAACACCCAAGTTATTGCAACACCAGGAAGGTGAACATGCAAGACACAACCACGTTGGCTACCTAGACTCACTCTATGTTGATAATACTAGACGTAGCAACAAACCTTATGTTATTTATTTTTGTTGCTTTTCGTACATCTAAGTTTTCAATACCATTTATTTGCAATCAAAAGAGTTCTGCTAATCATAGTAGAGTTGTCTCTTTGCTTTCCTTGCAGCTGAGAAAGCATAATGTTTTGCTGTTACGTGGTTTGGATTCCAGGCTCTCTAAGGATCTCCCATCTGATCTTCAGAAACTCCGGTGCAAGGTATCATATTACCATGATTAACTATTACTATTACTACGATTTTTAGCTGTAAAAATTTTGTTCTTACAAATTTGCTCTCATCTGTCAGGTCGCGTTTCAAGCGCTCAAATTTGCTCCCCACATTCTACAATTTGGGACCAAGATTGCTGAGAGGATGAGCAACAAAGGTCCTTATGTAGCTCTTCATCTGCGCATGGAGAAGGATGTGTGGATAAGAACTGGCTGTTCACCCGGATTGAGCCCAGAGTATGATGACATGATAAACAAAGAGAGGTTGCAACGCCCTAAGCTCCTTACTGCCAAGTCCAACATGACTTCCCATGACAGAAAGCTTGCTGGTCTTTGCCCCTTGAATGCCCTCGAGGTCGCTAGGTATGAGGTTATCAAAAAATTAGTAAGTACTTCGATCCATTTTTTTTTTTGGCATAAACAACTCATCTGCTTCTCTTATTACCATTGTGTTTCAGATTGCTCAAAGCTCTTGGTGCTCCAAAAAGTGCTAGAATATACTGGGCTGGAGGACAACCTCTTGGTGGCAAAGATGCCTTGCTTCCTCTCATCACCGAATTCCCTTACTTGTACAATAAAGAAGATCTTGCGCTTCCTGGTGAATTAAAGCCATTCGCAAATAGAGCTTCCTTCATGGCCGCCATCGACTATATAGTCTGCGAGAAGAGTGATGTGTTCATGGCATCTCATGGGGGAAACATGGGACATGCTATCCAGGTACATCTACACAAATAGCTATTTCTTTCCCTTTATGTTTCCAACTAGAAATTTTTGTTATTAAGTGTCAAGACCGTATTGCTTCAGCAAATCAATAGCAAGATGAGAGAGTCTTGGTAAACTGGAATCCCTCATGGATAGCAATCTGTGGCCCGGTCATTTCGTACAGGACAGGCTGGTTTTAGGCCAACTTTCTGTCTACTCGATGTTTTACTAGATAGTTTATATCGGGTTTCTTAGGTCTTTGGTCAAAAATTCATGTGAAAATCCTTAAGTTGTGGGAATTTAAGCTTGGGTCAATTTCTGAGAAGCACTTTTTTGGCACTAAATCTACTCGCTTATGCAGGGACACAGGGCTTATGCAGGGCACAAAAAGCATATAACTCCCAATAAGAGACACATGTTGCCCTACTTTCTGAATTCTACTCTGCCTGAAATTGAGTTCAACAAAATTGTAAAGGAACTCCATCGAGACTCTTTAGGGCAACCAGAATTCAGGACAAGCAAACCAGGAAGAGATGTTACCAAGTATCCGGTGCCAGAGTGCATGTGCAATACTGTGGACAGAGAGTCATCTGTTTGAAGACTCAAGCTTTTGCATTAATATTTGAAGAGACTCGACATAGTTAGTGGCTTCTTGATGAACTCTTTCGGGAAAGGACGCTGAAGAATTATTTGAAGAGAGCTATGACAAACATTACAGCTGACTAGAATAGCCAAATATTTATAGTGAAGCTCTCTATTCTCCGCAGCTCAAGAGTGGATCCTTGGTGCACAATAGTGCAAGGTTATTCCATCATTCTTTTCATTCTTTATAGATTTTGTTTGAATAGTACACGATGTATCACTGTTATATTTTTTGTTACCACATCCTATACTTGTAAATTTGTACAGATAAAAACAATAAACACAGTCTACCAACATTTGATTCTTTCCTTTCTAATTAAAACTTGTGTATCTATTTTACTTCAATCTTATCACCACCTGGAAGACATGGCCTTTTGTGGCCCTGCTGAGCCAAGTGTTCCAATCAAGTGTCACTTTAACGTTTTTGCAAACGCCTATATGATTGTCTCTGACTATCTTTGTAATGACATGTTTCAAGTTTCAACCTTTGTAACGACAACTGGATGGAGTTTCAGCAGAGTCTTTTCAGATCCTGCATTGCTGGCCTTTCATGGGATTAGGCAATCCCACTAATATATTCAAAGGCACTTGCAAATGATGTAACTTAACTCACTAATAAAATTTCAGAAATAGTAAGAGATTTTTGTCAAATCTTGATGTCGTCTTCAATTTTCATTGGAGACTAGGTTGGCTTCAAAATGATTGATGTACTTGCCGATTCTCTCGATATTTCAGCCCGTAAGGTTCACTGTAAAGCTTTATTTGGTCAAGGTATGGTTTCCTTTCTCCTTCAACTAATGTTATGTAATTACTTCAATTGTCATTGATGTTGTAGCTGCTATGTTGTTTCGTGCTAGATGGCAGTATATCTCACTGTCACATACCAATATCATATTATCCCCTGCCTCGGCTAATTGACCAACCTTTAGAATGAATTTGTGATCGAATAGTGTTGCAGGCCTGCAGGGTATGTGGAAATTTTCCCAGTTTTCCTAGCAAAACCTCAGACTTGCATGAATTTAAGTGGGCAATCTTGTGAGTCAGCTTCCCACTCTCCTATATTCTGATGCGTTATTATTTGTGACTGTATTCAGTGCAATAGGGTATTAGATTAGGGTAGGCTGTCTTCACATGAATCCCTCCCATATGAAGTTATTATCCCCGAACTTAACTTACGTAAACTAATTGGTCTGAAGTTATTTATCTGAACTTCAGCAAAGTTTATATGGACTTATAGAAACTTATTGCAGGTTGTGAATTGATCATGGGTAGCCTTATTGACCGTCACTTATATGAACTTATTTGGCCCTCAACTACACTGATCTAGAACTTCTTAGCCCTAAACTTGACTTGTGTGAACTTATTTTCCCTAAATAGGAGACAGATTGGAGCCTTAGACTGATACTAATTGTTAGGGAAACATAGAAATCTATAACGTGTAGAAAAATATCAGGCATGGGATTTCACCATTTCCAGTTGTATGAAATGTTTAGAAGATGTTCAGATCAATGAAAGGCTTCTAAATGACAAATCCCATTTGAAAGGAATGAAACTGGGAACTCTGAAACATAGTTGAAAAGCACTTGCAAGTTTATTCTATTGGTTTTCTGGATCGATCAAAAACAACTTTTCCTACCTGCAGGTTATCTGTATTCAATTTTCAAAAGAAGTTCAACAAAACACTCTTTTTTTGGCAGCTTAAAATACGCTACCTTAGTCTACTTTGGAAAAAAAAATTGAATTTTATGCGGATACTTTCTGATTCTGTGTATATATCTTTGGTGGTGAATGTCATATGTGACCTTGCATTTGCGTGTTCTATTTCTTCCTAAGTGATACAGGAACCATTGACATTTCAGCTGTCATTACTTTGGCTGTTTTTTCATATGTGACCTTGGATATGTATTTTATACTTTTTCTAAGTGATATAGGAATTTTGCTATTGACTCGTGCTCAATGAATGTAGTCTTAGAAGGAGTGTGATGGGATTGACGTGCAACTGTGCTATGGGACCATTGGTCGTAGGCATCGGGAGTGTTGCGCCAGCACGATGCTGTCCACCCACCCCCACCTCCTCTCAAATGGAGAATTGGAGATCTCTGAAAACTCCATTTGATGTCAGATGTCCTGTTCCAAGGTTGAGCAGTAATTGCATAGGCCTAACTAAATTGAAATAAAGCAATTTGAAGTCTCTTCTTCATAATCCCCGTCTTCTAAGGCTCAAGTTTTTCCAACTGTGTAATACAGAATGGTACTCTGGTTGATGGAAGAAAATCAGATTGTCCATAATCCATTCATGGATAGAATCATCAATATAAGTGATCAAACTTTTTTTTTTTTGTTTCGTTACATAATTCGCATGATGATATATTCAGAAATATATGAGCTGATAACTGGGATCCTTGTTCACTTGATTGCAAACTAGTCTACTAGCAGCATATTACAAGCTACCTCTAAATCCTTGGTCTTCTATGCTTGCAGACACACGACCTGTGGACCTCATGACTGAATCTGTAAAAATGTGCAGGGAGCTAGGCCACCGATCGATTCCATGATCTGAAGCTAGAATTCATCAAGTGAGAGCAGAATGAAATGACGGACTTACTGGCCAAGAAGGAACGGAGAGAATTCCAAGGAATTAATATAACTACGGATTTTTCATCAAATACTCCCGGCAAATCATAAAATTCACCATTTACCCTCAATGTTTTTTATATTCACCATATACCCCCGAGTTTTCAAAATTGTGCACCATCTATCTTTTTTTCTATGTCATTCACTACCAAAAATATTGAACATTTTCATTTTCAACAAAAAAAAAAAGGTAGTACCAATTTTTGTTCTAGTGTTGATTAGATATTGCTCTGTACTTGCATTGTTACTGCTATAAGTTAGTACTATAAATAATCGCCGTAAAATTGTAGTCTCTAGCTTACATAAGATTATATCTCTCTCGGCCGATATCTAGCCACTAACACTTCAATGTTGTTGTATCAAGAGTTACAAGTAAAAAGAATTTGAAAATTTTAATTTGTGATAAAAAGCGCTGCAACTCTAATGGTACTACAAATGTAGTTTATAAGGAAGTATTTCAGAATGTGTAATAAGTATTATGAAAACTTTTAAATTATATGCTTAGTTTTTCTTTCAATATGTTCATATAGTCACTCACAGTCGTTTTATCGTCTAATTTATTGCATATTAAATGAGAACTGCGTCTTTATAATTATATGAAATTTCTTCTTTAATGTACGTCACTTTCATATACTATTTAAACTTTTTGAAAAATGAATTCTAACTATTAACATCCTGTGCATTCTTGCACAGGTTTTAAATTAGTGTATTACTCCGTTCCATTTTAAATGAAACGTTTGCTTTTTCACGCAACCCAACGCGCTTCTTTAGTTATTAATATCTTTAGTTGTGTAAACGTAAAAAATATAAAAAAGTTATAATTTGATAGTATACATCGAGACGAATCTAACAAGATCCCACTTGACTATGTTTTTCTTTATATAATAGCGATAAATTGGAGTTAAAATTGATTAGTGAATAGTGTCATTTCATCCAATATTTCATTTAAAACAGAACGGAGGAAGTATATATATATATATATATATATTTCTTTGATTTAATTTGTGCACCGGCTGGAAATGATAGCACATTTTAGTTCTGGGTTTCCCTGGTTGGCAAATGAAATGCAGACATGACCGATACACAAAGAGTTTGGGAGCTAATGTGGGTCACTTTGCTTATTTGACAGCTCCACACATTAACATATAACAACTTAGTACTTCAGATTGTGAAAGCGAAGGTTAAGCATGTGGGTAGATAGAAAAAGACCACATAACTAAGAAATGTGGAACAATTAAGGTAAGATTAATTAAAGACAGTTGTGAAAGAGTTTTGTGGAGAAAGTTAATTACATAGACTACCCAAAAACATAAGAAGATAGAGAGGAAGAATTTTCTTCTTTTTTTATTTTTATATTTATTTAGAAGAGGAAAAGGTTGATGAGGAAGCCATCACCACCATCACCATCATCGACGACGAGGAGGCTGCAGGCAGGGTGCAGTAGCAGTAGCAGCAAGGTTGGCATAAAAATGAAGAAGGGACCTTGGACAGCTGAGGAAGATGAGCTTCTGAGAAGTTACATACTCACCCATCAAAATCAAAACGGCAAAGTGGGTGGTTGGCGTACTGTACCGCAGCGTGCTGGCCTTCTGCGCTGTGGCAAGAGCTGTAGGCTACGCTGGATGAACTACTTGCGTCCCAATCTCAGGCGTGGTCTCTTCTCTTCTGACGAGGAGGATCTCATCCTTCGCCTTCATCGCCTCCTCGGAAACCGGTATATATCTACTCTTGCCTACTAGTAGTCTAGTACTACTATTAGTAATATATACTCCCATCACTTACTAATGAATCTTTCTCTTCCTGAGATTAAGGTGGGCGCTGATAGCTGGCAGGATTCCAGGAAGAACAGATAACGAGATAAAGAACTACTGGAACACTCATCTTTCCAAGAAGCTCCTTTCTCTTGGCATTGATCCTCTCACTCACAAACCCCTCAATCCTCCTCCCATCAACGCCGCCACCATTGCTACCACTGCCAGGAAGAATATTCATCATGAGTTCGTAACAGCAGCCACTGCTCATGCAAACCCTAATCATTGGAATGATACTAATAATATCCCTCTCCCTCCTAATCATATCACTGCTGCTGCTACTACTGATCTTCTTGCTACCAGTAGTACTGCTATTCCTCATCAAAACGACCTACCATATCATGACAATGATTATATGACAAACTACATCTACAAATATAATAAAGATGATAATTATGATCATAATATTGATGATGTTGATCATGGTGTCTTTTCCTCCTTCTTGGACTCCCTTATCAACTATGATGACATGTCGTCTGAACCAACTTTTCACCATAATGATCATGAGCATGAAGATCCCCTTCATCCATGCATCCAATCGCCCCTTAATACACCACCACTTACCCCCATGCCTAATGCAGCAGGAGGAGGTACTTCAGATAGCAAAAATGACATCTTCATCGATCATATCCCATCTTCCCATGATTATGGTCATGATGTTGAGGCTCTAGCTCATGATGATGATGATCCTCCACTCATCATGTCTGTATCTTCCACTGCATCATCAATTGCAGACAGATCAGATTTCAATCTTAAATCACAGAAGGATCGTACCAGCTAGTCGGCTCTCCTAAATCAATAATGGTCCAATTGCTATAATAACATTTGTATGTATATCATGCTATATTCATATTGCAATAGAATCTTACGACTAAGGTGTAATTGCTTATTTTTATTGTCAATCAAAGAAAAACCCATGTCATTTCATTATGTATTTTAAAACATGTACGTGTAATATGCATGATTGTCATTCTTGGAACTTCTTTATTTCTTAGTTTTGAGGCAATACAAATACATTAATCTGGTATATATGGATGCATGCTCATTTGTTATCCCTCTTTACACTATCTCTTTCTCAGCCTACTCGATTAACTATTGAATATGAATGTTACAAGTATGTGCATGGATTGTCTCAAATCTTAAAACCTTCAAGTAAAGCATGAACATAGGATGTACTATCCATATGAGTTTTGACTATTTAATTGGCCAGAGTTTAGTTAGCTATATGTTTGTCGACTCCTCACAAAATTTCTTGTAACTTTGTGCAAGGTCCATGACCATCTTATTTCTTGGTTATAGAGTTTTTCTATCCGTATAAACTATAAACATTAAACAGCATGGTTGGATTTCAGTGTGTAATATACTTTTACTAGACATCAATGCTTTCCAAGCTACTCCTAATTACTGATCAGATATGGGATTTCATTTCGGCATTAACGGCTGGAGCCTGAGAGAAGAAAAAGAAAGTACTAGAAAATTGCCAATATTCTAGCAATGCTACTTAACAGTTAACAGGCACAATTTTACGTGGATACTATGTAAAAAAGATTCAATTTAAAGGTACATTACATAGGATGGAGGGGGTAGAATCTGTATAGTACCAACTACCATGTATATGCAGATAACACATGTTTACAGTTTAATAGGATAGAGCTGGCAATATAATCCGGGTGGATGATTCGTGTTTGTTTTTGCATTGGTCTCGTGTAGATTTCAGGATACAATATTCTCACATTATAGATACTACGATAATTGCTACAAATTGATCAAAACGGGTCTTGTTTTAGTTGATTTTGCGTTCTATCTTGTCATTTTTGTATTTCTCTCAATAATTGCATGTCCTTGTGTCGATTTCAATTGTGTTGTCATGTTGTGTCTGAGATTTTCAGCTCTAGTGGAAATGGAGACAGCGTAGAATTAACGTTAAATTTTAATGGAATTGTGCACGCACCTAGAGAGTAAAGCCAAAAAATTCATATAGATCAACACAGTAGAATAGTGAAGCATGCACATAATGTATGGATAAATAATACTTGTATAATGCAGAAACTAATGGATGAAGGAATAAACTGACCTTAGCTTGATTGGTATCGCACGAAACCCCAGTGATATCATTGTTCTTTCCCAGGATTCAGCAATGTAGCAATGGATAGCTAACTGCACACTGCAAAACTCCATAGATTAAATTAAATAGGATGGCTGAAATCCACAAATTAATTAAAGATGAGGAAAAACAAACTAAAACATGTAGTGAAAATAATAAGGCCTATAAGAAATGTGGGTAGAAAGAAGAAAGAGGGAGGCAACTATAGGTCCATAATAATACCGTTGAGTTGTTTGTAGACTGGTAGATCTTGATTCATCAGTCATACAAATATATAATCAACCATATCAATAGAGGACTATTTTCAATATGAAGGTAGATGAACCAAACTTTCTAAATGAGGCTTGTATACCAAGTACATGAAAGAGAAAAGATCTCCGGATCATAAAAGAGGGACCAATACAATTTTGTTAGCTAAGAAAATTTAAAGGCCTGACCAAACTTTCAATTTCTGTTTATGGTAAATTGATCCTTCTTTCTAAACGCCAATCCGTTACTACAATTACAACATTTTTTGACCAATTCCTTGTGGTGTCGCCTGTTAGGATATTTGTGCAAGTAAAAAGCAACCCTAAAATCTACATGTGTTAATTTAGCTTCTAGCAAGATGCTAAAGATTTAATGTCTAGACAAATAACGTCTCTAATTTACTAATTAGATAAGGATAACAAATAACTTTTTTCTCGAGCTTTATGGATTGTAATCTGTTTTCCAACGGTATGCAATACACACTTTTAAGGCCTTGGACATAATTATCTTTACTTGCGTGGTAATATAAATATGATATTTTGAAGGTAGACATTGTAACATTGTAACAAATCATAGTATATTTCATGTTGTAATTCTCTTCTTATGATTAGGGGTAAAACAAGGTTTTCATTATGGAAAATAATCTCAAGGAAGAAAATGTTACAACCATTTTGAGAACGGATGATATATAGAAGTATTTTCTCATGCATGGTATCTTTTGATACGAAAGCAAAGCTTGACAAACAAATGTGCTTGGAAGCTTGGAATTCACCAACATTGGAAGTACAAAAAATAAGATAAGTATAAATATGGTCAATAAAAATATTAAGAAAGTTAAAACTGTTGTGAGAAATAGAGAGAGAAGTTATGCAAATATATCAGAGAGTATTGTATTGCATTGATGTGAAGAACTGATTTCTTACATCGGTATTTATAGGCAAAAGTATACTGTTTTTAACATTACATTTTCAACAATTCTGCGCGGACGAAAAACTTTCCTAACATGCAGTAAATGCATGGCATGACATTCACTATGCATGAACAGTGAAATTTTCCAATTCACTGTTTCTCAACACTCCCCTTGAATGTCCATTATAATTCATAATAGACGTTATCTTATTAAGAATCTTTGTTAGGAAAAATCCGTGGGAATAATCCGTAATACTAGGGAAAGAGTATAACTATTATGTATCTTTATATGCTTAAAATCAACTGCCTCATTAAAAACCTTGTCAGGAAAAACCCGTGGGATAAAACCTGATCGAAGGGAAAAAGAGTGCAGCGCATATAATACTCCCCCTGAATTAGCATAATCACGAAGATGATGCATTCCAATTTTTCGGACTAATTCTTCAAATTTCTTCG
The DNA here is from genome assembly GCF_026745355.1 of Beta vulgaris subsp. vulgaris. Lineage (NCBI taxonomy): Eukaryota > Viridiplantae > Streptophyta > Magnoliopsida > Caryophyllales > Amaranthaceae > Beta > Beta vulgaris. The sequence goes on along the minus strand of NC_079205.1, from coordinate 66,070,999 downwards.
CCGGAAGGGATTTGGTGAATAAATCTGCAAGATTCTCACATGATTGGATTTGTCGAATGTTGATCGTCCCTTCCTTTTGGAGGTCATGAGTGAAGAAGAGCTTTGGTGATAAATGTTTAGTTCTGTCTCCTTTGATGTACCCTTCGCTTACTTGGGTGATGCATGCAGTATTGTCTTCGTAGATGATAGTTGGATTTGTTGTTATTGTTTCCATCCCGCATTCTTCTTGGATATTCTTGATCATTGACCTTAGCCATACACATTCCCTTCCAGCTTCATAAAGAGCAATTAATTCGCATGATTTGATGATGTGGCCGTCAAAGTCTGCTTTGTAGATTTCCAAGATATTGCAGTACCTCCATAAGTGAATACATATCCGGATTGAGACTTAGCCTTTTGTGGGTCTGAGAGGTAGCCAGCATCTGCATATCCATGAGTGACGCATTGGGTCTTGACTGATAGAATAATCCGAGATCTTGTGTTCCTCGAAGATAACGTAATAAGTGTCTGACTCCATTCCAATGTCTCTTGGTTGGTGCATTGCGTATCTAGCTAACAAGTTTACTGAAAAAGCTATGTCAGGTCGAGTATTGTTAGCCAAGTACATTAAAGCCCAATTGCACTTAGATATGGTACTTCAGGACCAAGAATCTCCTCGTTCTCTTCTCGTGGTCTGAATGGATCATCTTTCTCATTCAGGGAACGCACTACATTGGAGAACTTATTGGGTGGGCTTTGTCCATGAAAAAACGTTTCAGGATTTTTTCTGTATAGTTTGATTGATGGACAAAAATCCCATTTCTTAGATGTTCCATTTGCAGGCCAAGGCAAAATTTTGTCTTCCCGAGATCTTTCATCTCAAATTCTTTCATCAAGTATTTTGCAGTTGCTTCAAGTTCTCTAGGAGTTCCGATAATGTTCAAATCATCGACATATACAGCAATGATCGCGAATCCTGATTTAGATCGCTTAATGAAAACACAGGGACTGATTTGATTATTTTTGAATCCTTCTTTCAATAGGTATTCACTAAGACGATTATACCACATTCTTCCAGATTGTTTTAACCCATAGAGTGATTTTCTCAATTTTATTGAAAACATCTCTTTGGGCATGCAATTTTCTGGTAGTTTTAGTCCTTCAGGAACTTTCATATAAATATCTGTGTCAAGTGAGCCATACAAATATGCGGTCACTACATCCATCAATCTCATTTGCAATCCTTTCGAAACTGATAAACTTACCAGAAATCTTAGTGTAGTTGCATCGACTACTGGAGAATATGTCTCATCATAATCAATCCCTGGCATTTGCGAGAAGCCTTGGGCTACTAATCTTGCCTTATATCTAGTAACCTCATTTTTCTCATTTCGTTTTCTCACGAATACCCATTTGTACCCAACTGGTTTTACACCTTTTGGTATTTGGGTTATTTGACCGAATACTTCACGTTTTTCAAGTGATCTCAATTCTGCTTGAATTGCCTCTTTCCATTTTGGCCAATCTTTTCTACGGCGACATTCATCAACTGTATTTGGCTCTACATCATTTTCATCGTATGTCATTTCAACCGCTATCGAGTAAGCAAAAATTTCATTCAAGACAACATCTTTTCGATTCCATTGTCTCTTTGTAGAAACATAATTAATTGAAGTTTCATTGTTGTCTACGCTTTCATGTTCCTTTTCTTCTGGAACACGTTTCTCTTCATTTTCATCATGCTCTGTTGGGAGATTTATATTAATTTCGTTCGTTGTCTCCCCTTGCCTTTTCATTTTTCTGGTTTTAAATCTTTAGAACCGGGTGGTCTGCCACGTTTTCGACGTGCTATTGACTCATTTTCAATTGCCTTATTGTCATTAGGAATTTCAATCCGTTCCGGAGCATTCGCAGCAGGTACATGTGACTTTGTCACTTTCTTAGAATCTGTGAATGCACCTGGCAACTGGTTTGCAATACTTTGCAGATGAACAATTTTCTTGACTTCTTGTTCACATGAATTTGTTCTCGGGTCCAGAAACGACATTTGCGATGCGTTCCATGTAATTTCCGATTTTATATTTTGTGGGTCCACTTTCTCTCCCCCTAAGGATGGGAATACCGACTCATTAAAATGACAGTCGGCAAATCGAGCCGTAAATAGATCACCAGTTGTTGGCTCTAAATATTTGATAATTGATGGAGATTCAAATCCAACATATATTCCCATCCTTCTTTGTGGACCCATTTTAGTACGTTGGGGGGAGCAATAGGTACATGTACAGCGCACCCAAAAATTCTCAAATGTGAGATATTCGGTTCTCGACCAGATACTAATTGTAATGGTGAGAATTTGTGATAGGCTGTCGGCCTTAATCTTATCAATGTTGCCGCATGTAATATAGCATGACCCCAAGTAGTAGATGGCAATTTTGACCTCATTATTAATGGTCTTGCAATTAATTGTAGTCTTTTGATTAATGATTCAGCAAGACCATTTTGTGTATGTACATGAGGTACAGGGTGCTCAACAATAATCCCAATAGACATGCAATAGTCATTAAATGTTTGGGATGTAAATTCCCCAGCATTGTCTAATCTTATTTTCTTTATTGTATGATCTGGGAATTGAGTTCTTAATCGAATTATTTGAGCCAAAAGTTTTGCAAATGCAACATTTCTGCTTGACAGAAGGCTCACATGTGACCATCGAGTAGAGGCATCAATTAATACCATGAAATAACGAAATGGTCCACATGCAGGATGAATAGGCCCACAAATATCTCCTTGAATTCTTTCTAAAAACATTGGAGATTCAGTGGCAATCTTATTTATAGATGGTCTGATTATCAATTTGCCAAGTGAGCATGCAGAGCATGTTAATTCATTTGACCGAGGAATTTTGACATTCTTTATAGAGTGTCCATTTGAGTTTTCAATGATTCTATGCATCATTCCTGTGCCAGGATGGCCTAATCGGTCATGCCATAGAGTAAATGATTTTCTATTATCTAACTTCTGGTTAGATATCATATTAATTTCAATCGGACGTATATCTATGCGATATAGTCCCGAGGAAATTGCTGGCAATTTTTCATAGATGTATTTCTTGCCGTTTTTCTCTGCCGTTAGGCATATGAATTCCTCTTTGTTCACCGTCATTGTTTCCAAATGGTAACCATTCTGACGTACATCTTTGAAACTTATGAGGTTCCTTCGAGATTTACTCGAATATAATGCGTCATTAATTATCAATTTTGTCCCATTTGGAAATATAATGCAAGCTTTTCCAGAGCCTTCAATTAGCTTGGCTGTCCCAGAAATTGTACTAACATTTGCTTGGAATATTGTAAGTTTTGAAAAATACTCTTTATTTTTCAATATGGTGTGTGTTGTCCCACTGTCCAGGAGACATTGTTCTTTAGTTCCAACTTCTGATGAATTCATATCTTCATAAATAATAAATACGATGATTAGTATAAGAAAAATACTTCTTTTATTAATAATAAAGGAACAAATACATGAAAGTGGATATTGAAGCAGTTGAAATAAACTAAGCACATTAATCGATTGTGATCTAAACAAACTTATTTTCAACTTCAGCATCATCCATAAAAAAATCTGAAACATCAAGGCTGGGCATGGATGTAGTGGCTTCATTAACAAAGTTTGCTTCAGCATTTTTTCCTTTGTTTTTTATTGAAGCTTGATATAGATCTACCAAATGTTTGGCAGTACGACATGTGCGGCCCCAGTGCCCAGTCATGCCACATCTATGGCAAGTATCATTTCCTTTATAGGACGTCTGCCTCTGATTTCCAGATGATTGTCCCCAATTTTTATCAGAATGTTTAAAATTATTATTTCTTGGGGAAAATCGGCCTCTTCCACGTCCAGCCCTCGGCCACGGTAATTACCACGTCCTCTCCCACGACCGTTGTAATTACCGCGTCCACCACTATGTATAGCATTTGCTTCTGGTGGATTAGAGCTTTCTATGCATTTATCTCATGAGTGGCTGAAGACCCCGTAGGTCTAAGATTATGATTTTTCAGCAAAAGATCATTATTTTGTTCAGCCACAAGTAGTACTGAGATTAGCTCAGAGTACTTTTTGAAAGCTCTGAACCTGTATTGTTCTGCCAATATGATATTAGAGGCGTGGAAAGTGGAGAGCGTTTTGTTTATCATTTGCTCTTCTGTGATGGGATGATCACAATATCTTAACAATGATACAATTCTAAACAATGTTGAATTGTAATCACTGACCGTTTTAAAATCCTGGAACCTCAGATTGGTCCAGTCATAATGTGCCTTTGGGAGAAGCACATTTTTGTGATGCCCATATCTTTCATTTAGGCTATCCCATAGTTCTTTTGGATCATCCACAAGTAGATATTCACTTTTTAAACTTTCATGTAAATGATGTCTTAGGAGGACTAAGGCTTTTGCCTTTTCTTGTACAGTCGCAATTTTAACTGATGCGGCTGTTGTAGTTGCATCCCCTTGTTGGGTTGTCACATCTTTAATTGTATGTTCCAGTCCTTGGGCCTTTAAATTCATTTGGGCGTCCACCGTCCATTCTAAAAACTTTTGCCCAGATAGATCTAGTATGTTAAATTGTCTTTTCACTAGATCTCCCATTCTTTTGACTACAAATAGGTAAATATTTGAAATTAGTAATGATGATAAATCACATATATATATTACTCCCCCTGATTTATATCATTATTATTATAGATAAATAATACAAACAAAAAAAACTAAAAATAGCATACAACAATAATGAAGCTAAGCAAAAAAAAAACAAGAAAATACCAAAATAGAAACAAAATACAACAAGTGAATAAACAAAAAAACTTCCTAAAATGCACTTAAAGACAAAAAAAATTGATATTCATGTGCATTTTTCGCCATTCTTCCGGGGGAAATTTTTTTTTTGTCTCCTATTTATGTATTAGGAGATATATCATTAATGCCATGAGGAGGAAAAAGAAACCGGCTATAAGAAATAAGTAGAGTTTTATTTTCCTAAAATCCTCTTCAAAAGAGGAAGATGAGGGTGGAGGACGGTTGTCGTCGGCGTTAAACATGGTGGCCGGAAGGTTGAGGAAGAAGGAAAAAAATTTGTGGGTTTAGAGAAAAAAAATCGGAAGAAGATAAGGGATATGTGGTGAAAATGGGGATGGTAATCCGCTTTTATAGAGGGTTATCCCTAACTGTGCAGTTCATATACAGTTAAAAAATATACAACGCAATAAAATTCTAATATTGACAAATATATATTAGAGCATGCTAGTAAATTGGTAATATAATATATGTAACTATAAATGAAAAAAAGTAGAAGATTAGAGACAATAATATATAATAATGTTCTGAATGCTTGTTCCCTGCATACATACAACATTATTGCATATATAAGACATAATAATGCTATCACTTCACTAGGCCGTCCATATAGGTGGCAATAAAAAAAATTAACCTGTCCATATAGGCGGTTTAAGAGCAGATAAAATAAAATAACGTAAATAAAATGTCCTTGCCCTCCATGAAGGTGGCGTTAAAATTATTTGTTTTCTGCGTTAGTAGTATGGTGACGTTTACTACTAGTTTCTTCCTGTTCATCTCTATCTCTTTTATTACTGGGCGGAGGTTGATTTTCAGCTGGTTGTATAGGAGGGTTATTATTGGTGTTGGGAACAGGGGTTTGTGGGTTTTCTCTGGTATGAGTATTTGTACCGTTGTTACGGTTACTGGGTCGGGGCTGTATTACAGTTCCCCTCGCTGGGTTGGTAGTGAATGGCACATTGTTTCGCTCTATCCAAAAATAAATACCCGAGACAGAGACATTGTGTAAAACAATGTTAATCCCGTTACTTTGTTGGTCCATGTTCGGGTAGTAAAAGGTTGGGCTTGAAAAAAAATTTAAACTTAAAAACAAAATGGATGTAAAAATTTTAAAGATACCTCAAAAATTTCCGGTAGAACACTCGTGCTGATAACGTGTTGTGAGAAATAGAGAGAGAAGTTATGCAAATATATCAGAGAGTATTGTATTGCATTGATGTGAAGAACTGATTTCTTACATCGGTATTTATAGGCAAAAGTATACTGTTTTAACATTACATTTTCAACAATTTCTGCGCGGACGAAAAACTTTATGCATGGCATGACATTCACTATGCATGAACAGTGAAATTTTCCAATTCACTGTTTCTCAACAAAAACATCGAAAATGTAAAAGAATGGTAGAAGCATTTGATTTTCTCTTTATAACGTCATTTATTCTTACTCCCCTCATGTACACTATTTCACTATTTCTTGGTTTATTCTATCTAACTTATTACTTTATTTTTTTTTGTTTTATTTGTCACAAAATCAATTTCTTATGATTTAACCAACCCCAAATTAGTTGATGACCCAGTTTTGTTGTTAACTAGTTCCATTTCATATATAAGGTTGGTTGTCATCACTCGTGACATCAGTTCCTTTTGACTTTGCACTCATTTTCGATGAGGGTTTAAAAACGTAGTATATTCATTAATTATTAATGTACTTTTTTTTTTTTAATAAAATACCTTATTAATGGGAAAACAGCAGTAGCAAAGATATTATTATCAGTCTTAGGTCAGTTAATCAATTTTATATATGTTGATGTTGTGTAAGACAGTCTGGTTTCGCGCCATAAAAAAAAAATCTTATATCTGACCTTTACTCAAGGATAAAGTAGGCAATAGCTTTAGCATCAGGGATGTCATCTTAATTACAAAACGATCTTCATGAAAATGTGCATTCCAAATCCGAGCCACATGCTAGAATCAAGAGAACGCCCTAACCCAATCACATAGTTCAGAAATGAGCATACACGACTAACACGAGGCCTCCGCAACAGGAATATATCCAGACGTGTTGTACAAGGTGCCTCAGTTCACTGATCAATGGGAAATTCCTTCTTTTAAGCATTCAGCTATTGTGAATTTCAACTGCTGCATCTTCTGTTTTCCCAACTGGATTAAAAGACAATACAGACTCGTATTAGAATATCCCATATTTTATAGAATTCAATAAACCGAATGCAGGAGCAGCGCTGGAGTTAGAGTCAGCAGCAACCAGCAAGACATCAACCCCCAATACTACAGTGAAAATAATTGAAAGTTGCAACTTTTAGATGCAAGCAGCAAAAGCTATGACAATTGACATGTGACTTGTCAAGACTCAAGACGAGGGGATAATGGCAGCTTCTCTAAAGTTCAGCAGAACTCTCCAAAACAAGACAAGCAAACAGAAAATAGGCATTAAAGATCCAAGAATGAACTAAGCTTAGAGCGTAATAGTTGAGAGCTGAAATTAAAGCTAGCTCCTGGGTGGGTGTTCCAAATCTCAACCTACTGCTCTTGAATTTAGAATCTCACATTTCAGACTTGATCAACAAGAGGGAACATTTATTAATAATATGCCAACAGCATTTTCAGAATGTATTAAGACTCGCTTGCATAAAGAAAGAATGTATTCAGACTCAAAACTTCTATGTGATTGTACCATTTAGACCTACCTTATGAACAGACATCATCTGTCTTTGTGCATCAATGAGATGGGCCTCCATCGCTGCTTCCGTTTGCGAAAGGAGCTTCCTATGTAATGCCTCTGACCAAAAAACAGGTGCTCAGCATTAGAGTACAGCAAATTATCTAACATATATCATGTATTCATGTGTAATGTAGGAGGAAAGTGGAAATCCAAATGCTACTCAAATTTTCATATCAAGGACTTCCAATTCTTCATCTTAGACCATTGTTGTTCTTGACACTTTTTTTTGTAAATATAGCAATGACGAAATTAACGAATCCTATTGAAAAAGTAGATTAATAAAACTAATCTACATAACCAGATAACAACCTGGAAAGATTCCTGTCCCCAAGCCATATTCTCTCTTTCTATAAATTTATGAGTTTGCCTGACATAAGAAGAGTTTGATGGAAGAGCGATTATAATAACAGCTTTATATTTCTTGAAAAGATGAAATCAAAGGGGTGATGAGCATATAGATCGTTTAACTGATATCATAATGATTGAATAAGAATTGTTCAAGCTGCAAAAAGGCATGCTTCTAGCCTCTAGAAGTATGGAATGATTTAAGTAAAGGCACCTAGAATCTAAAGACTTTGGTTGCATATTTGGTTCAAGTCAAATAGAGGGAAGAAATGGCAACAATAATTGTTACCTTTGTTACGTGTATATTTCCGTTATGGTAAAAGTGAGGGATTGACAAGGGTAATGAAATTTACTACTATAGGATTATGGAGCATGAGTGGAGATAGTTACCCTCCAGATACATAAACCATTACTTCACCCCTCGTACCAAACAACATGAAATGAAAATGTTCTCTTCTTACGGTTTCCAGCACTTAAAAAATCTGATATGAATCATGCTCTGAAGAAAAGTTTTCTAGGGTGTAAAGAAAATGATGTAGAGAACAATACATTCTTAATGGTTTGTCAAGTAAAGCATCTCAATAGCCACACTAGTATTCTAGTACCGTAGTCCAAACACGCTGCTCCTTAAATATTTTGAATGTGAAAATGCTATAAAAAGTTGAAGTACTAAGCACGGACACTAAAAGTCTTAAACGCTGTTGAAAAGCACTAGCTCAATAACTCCAAGAGTAGCAGGCTTGTAGCCTTGTGGACTTGCTGCCTAATTTCGCTGTGTGTATGTGAGCATTCTGAGAAACAACAAACATAGACAGATCCTGAAATCATCCCTAAGAGAGAAAAGCTAGAATTTTTTTATTTTTTACAAAAATGTGTTAATTGATATAAAGCCTCTCTACTCGTTGGAACATCCAGGTTTCGCAGCTCATACCTTGACCTTCCCACCCGACATTCATGACAAGCAACCACACTTGTTGGAATGTTGTAGTATATAGTCTAAATTTCAGGACTGTTATCTACTTCAAACAGAGTAGCAATGTCAAATCACATACAAGGAGACCAATGAATTATTAAGAAACAGCTGGCATATCCAACTAGTATCATAATATATTACATTATCATATGAAGTGACGAATTTTGATTAAAAAAGAAGAAATAATTCTAAAGAAGAGCTCACTACATATTTACATAGAAGGGGATTTTAAAATTCGAATAAGAGTGATAAGATAAAGTTGTCATACTTTGCTTTTCTATAGCTCCTTGTAGCTCTATATGCTGTGATTCCAGTCCTTCCATTGCACCTTTGCACTCTTGAAGGTATTGATTGAGCTCTTTCTTGAACTTTTCATGCAGAACCTTCAAGTGTTCCTGTTGTTCTGCATTAAAATCCATTGTCAGACATGCTAAGAAACTTGCAAGGATAGATGACAGCAATGATTAACCCAGTATACAAAAATACCATAAGCAATGAAGGGAGGTCCATAATCCATATTTGTGCAACCCAAGTCAGCTAGGTTTGACTCGTAGGAAGACAGTATCTTGAAGAACCTAGGGGTTAGGAAAGCATTTTCTTGAAAGGATATGGATCTCATTTGTACAACTTAGGGAAAATAAATTAGTAGTAGAAATATTTAGTAGCAGTAAATATTATAAACAGAAACTAGTGAAGAAACTAAGTCAAACAGGGGATTAATTGATACTCTTACAGTAAATACACACAAGTAAGAAGAGGAAGGGGAGATGTACCCTACCCAGATGCCTCTACGAATTTGACAGAAGATGGTAAGAATTCAAGTCTTATTTCGTTCTTTTAAGCAAGATTGACCAACTGTTCTTTCAATAATTAAAAAAGTATCCTGAAAATTACATTTACCAGCATAAAAACAAAAGATGTACTTAGATCATCAGATTTATCTAGTGATTGGCCCTATTCCCATCATATAACATATTTTTCTCATGGTAAGAGAAAGATAAAATAGATTTACAGAATATTAAATAAATAAGAAGTTAACCCATAGTTAAATCAACCAAATAAAAAATGTAGTACAAATTATCATAAAGTAAATGATGAGCAGCCTAGAAACTTAAAGACAGCACTGACTGTGCAAGGATTCGGGAACTGGGAGCTTGGGAGGAAGTTGTATGCCAAGAATGGAGGGTCAGTTGAAATTGCTCCCAGTTAATCGGCAGTGAAAAGACAACTGCAGAAGAACTTTGCGTAAATTTTGCTGCTTGATAAATAGAATCTTCCACTTGTTTCTAAGCTGGTTGATCTAGAACGGCTTACTTACCCCCTAAGTTCCTAGAGTTCAAAGATGCAGGATACATGGCTTCTAGTGTATTATACCCAGATTAATTATTGTTACAGCAGCAAAACCAACTTTTGAATAAGATAAGTCAGACCTATCCAATTCAATTGAAAATATATTTCCACTTGGAATTTAGTTTGGCTAAACATAATTTTCTATTCCGCGGGGCGCAGGTTTGATAATTGATACTAAAATTATTGCACATTTGCACTTCACAACTCCTAAATGTGCATTAAAAGTATATGAAAGTGTTATTATTCCACTCGTTTGAAACTTTAATGTCCTTCACATGTCTGTTACCAGTTTGCCATTAAATTACCACTTGCCACAGAAATTTTGTACACCCATGGTCCATGGATTAATCCCTCGGTTAACTCACTAAGCCCACTCCAAATGAAGTTCACTAACACCTCCCCCCAGGCCCCCACACATCCCTCTCTTCATGACCTATGGGACGATAAAGATGAAGAGTAATATGGAAACCTCGCTATTCTTTTTATTTCAATTTTTACTTACAATGACACTTAGTAGAGAATTACACCCTTCTTTTGATTGAGTTGTAATCTTCACTTTTCGAGGTAAAACTTTGACGAAAAGTTACTGTTAGTATTATGATAAAAAAAATAGTGCTAGATACATACTGACTAAGATGCACCGGAACTTAATAATGATATGAAGAAATTGTGTTCGCAAAAGCATATACCACTACATAGAAGAAATGGACGAAGAGGGTCTTTGTGGATGAGCACATGATTTAGATTCTTCGTTCATGTAGTGAACCCCATCTTATTTTCTAGGATTAAGGCTCTCGCATTGTTCTTACAGATTTTGAGAGAAATCCATAGTTAAAAAATGATATTGAAAACCGAGAAATATATAGAATTGAAGTGAGTATAACTTATACTGTCGGCAAAATCCTCACAAAAGAAGGGGCCTCAGCCTTCGAGAACAGATAGATATGGCTCACAACAAAACCAAATCTAAAGAACAAATTTATGAAGCATATGATCCTATATATACCATGAACAAATAAGATACTTAGGTGGAGATCTCTATGCCCCAATCTCCCTCAAGTTCACAGTATTTGTCATAAATTCTAAGTCACTAATGTTATATTCATGTACCTTTGCAAAGTTAATCACCTAACAAAGGTCGAGAAACAAGTAAGAGTATTACAAAATCAATTGCACCATGAGATTTAGCCTCGAAAAAATGGTAATTATAAGAGCTCATTGACATCTCATATACTCATCAAAGGGACCATTACCTTGAAGTCTTGTCTCCAGATGTTTTCTTTTAGATGCCTTGAGGCTCGTTAGTTTTCCTCTGAAACACAAGTACAGATGACATTAAGACTAAGAAAATGTTCATAAAAAAGTCCACAAGTAGAATTGCTCACAAATCTGTCTGAATCTGAGACTCAACACTCCGCAGATGTGAATGTATTTCTTCGGCAGCAGACACCAGTATTTCTGAGCATTTTTTGTTTGTCACTGATATCATTTTGCTCTTAACCTTTCTTAAAGCCAAAACTAATAGAGAAACCACTCTGAAATACCAACAAACAAAAGCAGATCAATAGATAATTGGAGATCATGAAAGGAGGAGTTCTGTAATTTACAGACTTTTTTTTTTTGTTTTCTCCAGTTTCAGAATGAGAAAAATAACCTTCCCAATTCATCCTTTGGACTTTCATCCAGGCACTCTGTTAATACATCATCAGCATTCCCAGTTGCTGATAACCATAAAGAAAGTAATAAATTCAGCAATGTCCAAAAGGTAGTTCTCACATTCCCACTCACATCAAAAGACCCTAAACAGACGGAACACAGAAGCACAGAGATATTTAGTGAGATGTACCTCTTGGAGTATGCAAGGTAGGACTGAAATCACTAAAGTCAACACCATGGCTGCAATGTCGTTTGCTTCTGAAGAGCATAGGTTTCCTCACAAGACTGATCTCCGGAGATGTGTAAACATCTTCTACTTCTTGATAGACTGCTCATTAATGTCCATTTTTCATGAATAATTAGGCATTCGACATTGAAGTTACAAATAAAGATAAATACATACTGTGCCATGCAAAAATTTAACCTAACAAAGTGTTGAATGCATACTCCGATTTCATTATAGCAATTATGAAACTTGGTGATGCCTTGATGATATTCAAGATTCCTAGACAAAGAACTAGGATTCAGAAACAGAGTCGCATGATGGATGATGAGCCACGGAGTAGAAACCTCATATTAACTGTCCCAAGAATTTACCCTTTCTAGAATCTAAATACTAGTTACATCAGTCTCACTAGGGCTTAATGGTGGTCTCTTTTGGCATTAGTGAAAGATACGAGCAGATTTCTCAGGCATATAGACTCACAAAATAGGAGGTTCGGAGAGCTGCTCTCTTAAACCCTAATGAGTTACTATTAAGCACAGGGTGCTGTGCTTTGGGGTTATCTCGGGCTCTTTGAGCCTGCCTATTTAGGGTCAGCTTAATATGTGAATATGCAAGTGCAAGCATAAGAGGATGTGTGTGTGTGTGTTGGGGGGGGGGGGGGAACCTTTCTTAGCAGATGAAATCTCGTCAGTGCAATATCCTCTCACAGGGTTGAACAGCCTGTTTGCAGCATCTTTGTCTTCTGTAGATGGCTCTGGGGTAAAAAAATGTGTGTTTTCATCAACATCATCCTGAAAGTAGCAAAAAAAAAAGGGCCTATTATAATAAGCAATTGATGCATGTATAAAAGAAAAATTATTAACAATAAACCCTTCAAGAGAATAGTTGATTTGTTCTTACAGATGATTCAGAATTGCCCTTCTCTGAAGCTGTACTGCTTTTAGATAGACATTTAGCTTTAGAAACAGCTCCTCCATCTGGTTGTACAAATCCATGGATGTGCTGCTTCTCATTGGTTAGTGGACATGAGCCCGTTGGAGAATTCAGCACAGGTTTATTCACTTCAAACCATTGACAGTTCAGATCATTAGCATGGTGCACCGGAGATTGGACACCAATGGATGGAGGATCCTCTAACTTCTCCTGAGGAGCTGGAGTCTCTGCATTGGGCGGCTGACTTCTCTCTCTGACTACAGGGGAGTGGGTGATATCAGAATTCTGCATCGCTGCCTCAGGTTCAAGATTCTCATTAAAACAACCATACTTAGCATACGTTGCTCCACCGCCTAATGATAAATCCTCAATAGGCGGTGCCTTTTCACACCCAGTTATCTCAGGTTGGATGTTTTTAGAGTTTGTTGCAGGACATAAGATAACCCCTGGTTTGATTCCGCAACTCCTTTTGGCACGGCCACAATTTACTGCACGAGGTGGTGAAGGTGCACATCTTTCACCAAAAGAGAATATGTCCCTACTTTGACGTTCGGGTTCCTCTTTATCACACGACTTGGGCTTTAAGTTCCTTGGCCGCATCCTAGCAGGACCCCTCCTTCTGGCAAGAGAACGAGTCACTGGTCTTTTTATTGTCATGTCTGCATTCTCAGAATCAGTTTCTATAGAATCAGAATTCTGCCGAGGCTTGAAGTGGGCATCCCCTTTAGTAGTTTTCTCCATCGTCATCTCATTAGCATTCTTTTCAAAAATCTTTGCATTACCAAACATCCCGTCAGAATGAGCAGTTCCTAATATCTCACGCAACTTCATCCTCAGGGCTTCTTTGCTTCTGTTCTCCATATCATTCATCTTCTCTTGCAGCACCTCTTTTACTTGGATGCACACTTTCTCTTTGGGTTCACATGAAAATATCTTGAATGTTTCCTTTATACTAGCCTTCCTGCTTTCCTTCCCATAAGCCCCGCCAGCTTCGGTCTTCTTGGCAACACCAGGTTCTAAGAGTGTCTGACTCACAAAAGATTTCATAGTATTCACTGACTGGTTTCCATGTAAAATGCTTATAGCTGGTTTAGATGCTTGGTTTTCAATATGTTCAAGGTCTTTCATTACCAAGTTTGCAGCAAGAGACCCAGCGGTGACCCTTACTGAACCCTCCTGGACATCATTTTTACACATAGCTACGCTGCTTGAGCCCAGTACTCCTCTGTGTACATTATGCTTTACCTCTACCGTTGATGCTTCCTTCTCTACTCCCGTGATCGAAACATCAGCTTTCTCTTTAGGTCCACAACGAGTTTTAGCAAACGATTCTACCACTATCCCAATGGACATTTTCTGAGATTGACTACATGGTTGATCGTTGCATGCAGAACTTCGACAATAACTCATCTTAGTCTGACTGCAAGAATTAAATCAGGCCTGTCTGTCCCTGAACAAGGGCAGGAGGGGCTGGGAGCAGAGAAACATGTCATTCATTCCAGATTTCCAGTCACAAAATTTCAAAAATTGATTTGATGAACAAACAAGGACAACTGAAAATCGCATAGTAATTGGTAACATAGATATTATTATCATTTGATTCCATGATACAAACATTAATTAAGAACTTATACCGAAAATTCGAATCATAAATTCATAACATGTAAATAATCCCTAGAAACATGAGATAAGAACAATGAAGTTGAATTCATGAAGCAAACAACAATCGCATAGAATCAATGGCATCAATAATCGCATGGAGTAAAAAAAATCGCAAGAAATGAAAAATCGCAACAAAGGATCGTCTAAAGAAGTGGATTCACTTACGAAGAACCTGGAACGAGCTTTGAAGTTCAATTCGAGCGTCAGAATTCCGTATGAGTGACAGAGTGAGGGAAGCTCAAAAATTGAGACTGAGAGGTTTTTAAAGTTCAATTTTGTGAGGGTGTTTATTTATATACCCGGCGTAGTTTAGGATCTTTTTATGCAAATGGCGGGCGAAGGCATTGATATTACTAGTCTTCATATGCATCCGATGCGTGCGTTAATTTCAAAATTTATTATTCTATTAGATACCTCATTCGTACTTTATTTATGATTAAACTTAAATGTAAAAAATTCAACAGTTAGATGAATTTAGATATATTAATTCGCTAATGTAAAAAAATAAAAAAGTTGTAAGTGATTGTTAACATTAATTTTTTGTGAATGAATATTGAACAGAAATAACAAAAATAATGAGTTGGTTTAACTGAATTAAAGAGTATCAAAGGTAGAGAATGTTCAGACTTTTCATGTGCACGTTATGTATGCCATATTTTTTTTATAAGGTATAAATATTTTGCCCATTTAATTTCGATTGAAGTATTTGATGCATATACCATTTTAAACTTGTTTTAAATGGCAAGTTGGAATGAGAATTTTTAAATGATTTGCTTTTGTAATTGGCAAGTTGGAATGAGAATTTTTAAATGATTTGCTTTTGTAATTTTTTTCATTCCATTAATTAGATCATTAAGGGTATTTTGGTCACTTCAAAAGAGGACACCTCACCTCCTCCCTTGACTTATATAATAGAGATTAAAAAAAAAATTGAATAGATCAGGTTTTTTTTTTTTAAGGGGAAAAGCAAGCTAGTATTAATTCAAAGACAAATTGTCCATAAGTCCATAAGTACATAGGGTGCCACCTCCCTAGGAGCATGGTTTTCCCACATTTGTTCAGTACCAAAAGGAACTAGCTTAGCTAAGTGATGGGCTACAAAATTCCCGTCACGCAACACATGAGACTAAATAATAGATGAAAAGGAAGTACATGAAGAGAGAATGTTGTGTAGAATGGCATCCAAATCCGAGAGAAAAATAGCACTCTTTGAGATACGAATGACAAGCACTTGACAGTCAAATTTGTCATCACTCCCTCCTTGGTTTTTGTAAATATTTCCATGTATAGTACATATGTCCCACAATTTACCTATTTGCTTTTTTGTTAATTCTTGTTATGGCAATGGTCCCCACTCCCTCCTTGGTCTTTGTGATAAAGCAAATGTAGCAAATAATTTGGGACGGAGGGAGTATATACAGATATACTTCCTCTGTTTTTTTAGATGTTACACTCTCTATTTTATGAAGTTTTAAATTAGATGTTACACTTTTATTTTTGAGTAATAACTTCTCTCTATCTCTCTCCTATCACATGTTCATATGGGACCCTTTTGTTTTTCATTCTCTCTATCTCTCTCCTCTCCAAAAATTACCTAGGAGTCCACGATTTGAAAAGTGTAACATCTAAAAAAAGGGAGGAAGTATCAGTTTTTGTATGATATAGTCGGATTTTTTTTTTCTAATATAGCTAATTTTTGTATAATAAAGTCAATTTGGGTGCACAAAATTATTATGAATCTGATCCACCCAAGACTTTTTTTGTACTTTTATCATATTAGTTTTATATGTACGTCGTGATATGTGCATTTTAAATAAATCCATAATTGTAATTACTTTAAAAGATAATAACAAATATATATATATATATATATATAGAAGTGAGTTCATATGAGAATGCATACTTATATGAGAAATGAGAATGAATTTTACACGCTATAACTCTTACGAATAAGTGATGTAACTCTAATGAAAAAGTGATGTAACTCCAAAAACAAAATATTTGAAAAAAAAAATTAAAAAAAAAAAAAAAATTTTTTGAATTCAAATTTTTTTAGAGGGATATAACTCTAATGAATAAGTGTTGTAACTCTAACCCAATCGTGTGGTTGAGATTCATTCTCATTTCTCATGTAAGTAACATTCTCATGTGATCCTGCCCCTATATATATATATATAGAATTCTCATATTATTGTCCTCTTTTCTATCGGTATTAAGTGGTAGATAATTTTTCCAAAAAGGTATTTTTTTTATACTAAGTCATAAATTTAGTAGTAGTAGTATGAAATTTTTTGAGTTACCATACTTACTTCTTGATGGTCATAGATATACTATAATATCGCTAAAATAAATACTAAAAATGATATATAAATAGCATCTTCATTACTTCACTTTAATGAATCATTGAAAAATAGGGAGAGAGCCAGCCAACAAATCTCATAATAATAATAATGATAATGATAATGTAGGTGATTAGGCGGCCACATGTACCCTCTTTGTCAACTGACTTGGAATTTATCTAGACATTGTCAATGTAAAATTATGAATTCATAACCTCAAGTATGGAAGAAAGAGATACTCTTATTATCCAATTTATTAAAATCAATAATAATGTCATAGATTTATAATCAATAATAATTTATAATGTTTCGAAAGCATATTATGATTTCAAATGACTAATTTTCATTCTTTTTACTAACATGATATTGCCCTTGAATATGATCAAGGGATTTGCTTGAGAAATTCAAAACCTACTCACCTCTTATTTCAAATGTCATGATCTTATCATTAAGCTACCTTTCTTTATAATTCTTACTACTCAATAACTCATTCTCTTTTTGTTATCACAATTGAAAATAATAAATTATTGCATAACCCAAAACACTAATTTAGGCTATGTTCAGTTCACCTTATTTTTGCTTATTTCAGATCTAATCAGATCAGATCAGAAAAAATAAGTTCAGATCAGATCAGATCAGAAAAAATAAGTTCAGATCAGATCAGATCAGATCAGATCAGCATCAAAAGCACAGATCAGATCAGATTCAGTTCAGATCATATCATGCTTATATTTAAAAATTATTATTATTAAATATCTTTCACTACATATTAATAAAAATTATAATAATTGAATATTAATAAAGTACTCATTGAGACGAATCAAACAAGACCCCACATGACTATATTTTTTCTTATATATTAAAAAAATAAAAGATTATCTCTAATTGTGAATAGTATCAAGATTCTAAGTGATAAAGATAAAAAAATACAAAGGGGTATTATTATTTACTAGTACATTTGTTCAAAAGAATTATTATTGTTGTTGTTGTTGTACTTATTAATTATTAATATTGGTAATTATTATTAATCTTGTTGTTACCATTATAAATGTCATTGCTATTATTATATTAAGTTATTTTGTTGTTATTAAATAATAGAAAATTAAAAGCCACATGTTAAGAACATAAGATTGACGCAAAAATAAGAAATATATAAAATATGATATCTCAAATTCATGACAACGAAACTACTAATTTCGGATTACATTTCAAAATAAGCTAAGTGTGACATACAAATTATAAATTTAGATTCGGTATACCTCTTCTTACCGAATTCCAAATCTCTCTAGCTATTTGAAGTTGCACGATATTTATTTATTTTTTGCTCAAGTCATAGTTGTTTGTATATCTTGTTCTATTTTATATGGAAAAAAAAAGAGTTCAGTTTGCCGACTTCTCAAGTGTGAAACTTTTTTTTAAGGGAAAGTGTGAAACATTGTATAAGTGCTCTTATAAAATAATGACTTGAGTTATATAATTATTTTTAGTAATAATAATAATTATGATTATAATTATTATTGTTGTTCTTATAATAATGATAATAATAATAATTATTATTAATAATAAAGTTGTATAAAAGTTGTAATAGAAATAAATGATAATAATAGTAACACTATAAAGAAGATCTTATAATGTATTGCATAATAATGATTTACAAAGTAATAATATAATAGTAATAATATATTTTATAAAAGATAAGATCTTGTTGAAAAAATAAGTTCAGATCAGATCAGATCAGATCAGATCAGAAAAATAAGTTCAGATCAGATCAGATCAGAAAAAATAAGTTCAGATCAGATCAGATCAGATCAGATAAGTTCAGATCAGAAAATTTCAGGTGAACTGAACATAACCTTTCTTTATAATTCTTATTTCAAATGTCATGATCTTATCATTAAGCTACGTTTCTTTATAATTCTTACTACTCAATAACTCATTCTCTTTTTGTTATCACAATTGAAAATAATAAATTATCGCATAACCCAAAACACTAATTTAGTGTATCAGCATAGAACAAGGCTCCAAAAAAATAAAAAGAGAGTGCATATCATACAATTAAAAAGTGCCTTTCTAGTTTCTAGGCCATAAACTCTTTCTCCCAGGCCCATTACTTCAATTCAATCTAAAAGATTCACGCCGCTTGTATGGTAATGGTAGCCCAAATGGTGAAAGTCTTGAACAATGTTGTCTTACAAATTACAAAGGATAAAAGAACAAAAAACCTGATGGAAAAAGAAGAGGCTTGAAGATGGAGAAGGAAGAGGAGCATAAGAAAGGGATTTGGTGCAACTGTGACCACCAAAATACTACTAATTTGTTGGGTTTTTGTGATACACCAAACACAATGATACAGATTAAACACATCTGTAAAATATGCACTTCTAATTCTAAATCATAATTCATGAAAATGGCGAGCACAACATTTAGTGCTTGTAAATCAAACCTCCATTTTCATAGCAGAAGAAAATGTTTGAATATCAATGTCACAAAAAGTTGTCTTTCTTTTTCACAGTCACAACCCTTTTTTAGTCTCCATAAATCCTCAATCTCCAAATTCCCAACATCTTTATTTGCTGCAAATTCCAAATTTCAAGTCACTTCTTTTTCTGGTGATCGTCCCTTAAACAACACTGTTGAAGAAGAAATCCCACAACCATCTGTGCATTCTTGGTAAATTTCTCTTCTTTTTCCTTTTATTCTCAATTTCACGTTTTTGATAAACTAATTTTGATAATAATTATTGTTAAGCAAAGCATATGGAAATGGAGGGGTTATTCAATTCGGTATCAATGCTGTGGAAATACTGGCCCTGCACTACTTCTCATCCATGGCTTTGGAGCTAACAGGTTTTCTTTCTTGTCTTGTATTCTTTTCATCATTCAATGTTTGTTTTTGCTAATTTGCTTGTTACATGCATTTTAATGGGTTCAAAACTTGATTGGTGGGTGTAAGTTGTGAAAGTATGATCTGCAAATAATGGAATGGAGCCTTATCTTGAGAGTTGGGACAGATTAAAAAGATACATTAGAGCAAAGATTTGGCTATTTTAGTGTAACTATGCTTATTCAGCTTATTTAGGAAGTAGATTTTGAACCTTGCAAAATGCAAATTATTCTAAGGCAAATGCTAACGGGTGCCCCTAAGGCGCTGATAAGGAACTTATATTTATATAAATAACTTTTGCGGTAAAATAAGTTTCTTATCCAGCGCTCCCAGGCACCCGTTAGAAGGATTGTTCTTCTAATAGCCTCTCCATTTGCTTTAGAGGATTAGGGGTAAGGTTGTGGACTTGTGGTGCCTGAGTTGGCTGTGTATATTGGATCCCTCACCTGTCCTTGGACCAAGCTTTTGGAGGTCATTGCGGGGTAATTTTTAATCTTGTAATTCTGTGTTATTGCTTTATTACCAATTATGTATGGAGTTTCATGCACAATACTATATACTATCCACTTTGAAACGTAGCATTTCTGATTATTGTGTCTAGGCGAAAATGCAAAGAGGTTGGTTCATTTCTTTATTTTGGTTTTTTCCCTTTCTTCTTAACAGTGATCATTGGAGGAAAAATCTACCAGTTTTGGGAATGTCACACAGGGTCTACTCCATTGATCTCATTGGCTATGGTTACTCCGACAAACCCAACCCCCGCGATTTTGGCCTTACTCCTTTCTATACCTTTGAGACGTGGGCATCTCAACTTAATGACTTCTGTCTAGAGGTAGTCAAAGACGAGGCGTTCTTTATATGCAATTCTATTGGAGGTGGCTCCCTTTTCTTTCACTATTATCTGTATTGCTTACTGTATCAAATTATGACACGTGCTTCTTGTGTTCGTCACTGACACTTGCATGGAATACCAAGTGAGTCTCCATTTGTTAGCCAACTGTTTGGTTTTCAATCTCCCATTTGAAAACTGTGGAAAAAGTAAATGCCAATGTTGTTATGCTTTTCCTCAATGGAAGTCTTAATCAGTTACTTGCTGTTTCTCGAAGCAGCACTGGACAAAGTAAGCTCTCAGATTTTAACCTTGCCTAAGTATGTGATTATTCCTTGTAGGTCTTGTGGGACTTCAGGCGGCAGTGATGGAGCCACAGATTTGCAAGGGTCTCGTCCTTCTAAACATATCTCTTCGTATGCTTCACATTAAAAAGCAACCTCCACTTGGCAGACCTCTAATAAAAGGTTTTCAGAATTTGTTACGGTAATAGAGTTAAACCCGCAACCGATAGCTGCTTTGTTGTTTTTACCTCAACCTATAACATATATTGCTTAATTGCTTTGGCTGGTGGCAGGAATACTGATCTCGGTAAACTGTTTTTCGGAACAGTAGCCACACCTCAATCTGTCAGGAATATCCTGTGCCAGGTACTTATTATCTGAATTTGTTCAAAAGCAGAATCTTGGTGTTTATTTGGTGTTGAATGTAGAGACCTAGTTATAGCCTTATAGGCGCCTTAACCAGATAACTAGTGAAGAGAAATAGCATGTTGTTGCATAACTGAGAAAGACAGGGCTTTGCCTTTGCTTACTTAGACTAACAAGATGTTATTTCAGTGTTACCATGATACCTCTCAGGTAACAGAGGAACTAGTTGAGAAAATCCTTCTTCCAGGGCTACAACCTGGTGCCGTTGACGTGTTTCTGGAGTTCATTTGTTACTCGGATGGCCCTCTTCCTGAGGAGTTATTGCCTCAAGTCAAGGTTGATTGTATGATGATATTGTGTACTTTGTATTCTTTGAATTTCTCCCATGATTGGTAATCAATGAAAGAAGTTGATTTGGTTACGCCACTAGATGTGAACATATAGAAGTTATGTTCCCATTTGCAGTGCCCTGTATTGATTGGTTGGGGTGACAAAGATCCATGGGAACCAATTGAGCTTGGAAGAGCTTATGGAAATTTTGAATCTGTTGAAGATTTTATCGTCTTGCCTGGCGTAGGCCACTGCCCTCAGGTTGTTTTCTCTCTTTCTTGCTTCATTCACTTTGAAAAAGCTTCCTAAATCCTTGGCTTCCAACTGTATTCTTTTCACAGAGCTTCTCAAGTCTTGTTAATTTTTTAAAGTGGTGAACTAGTAGCATTTTGCAGTTTGCATCAAGTCTTGTTAATTTTTGTAAGTGTGAACTAGTAGGATTCTATGGTTTGCAGTTTGGTTTTATAACCTATGGTGTTCGTGTTGCAGGACGAGGCACCTGATCTTGTGAATCCGTTGGTGGAGTCATTTGTGGAACGCCACTCTGGAACCAGAGCCAACGTTCCTTCGGAATCATTGGTGTGAAAGAACGATCAATAATCATTGTGTTGATCACGAAGATGGTTTCTTTGCTAGTGCAGATCAGAGCACAGTTATAATAGTGGGTAGCAAAAGGTCTAATTTCATGCTCCGGATTATTATGCAGTTGGTTTGGGGAATATGGGTAATCTTGTCACTACATTTTTATAAATACTTGGTACTTTCTCACGGAGTTTGTTTTATATGTAAATAATGTTGTAAGAGTTTAAGTCACCTAAAAATAAATAGTCATGTTTGTGGTAAGAGTTTAAATAAAATTTAAGCTCAAAAATTTGAAATTGAGTTGTTATCAAATAAAGCATTTCAATTTAATGTGCTGAAATTTTAAGCTACCTTGCCAGTTTAGCTCATTTTAGCTACCTTATTAGTTTGAACTCTATTTCTACTTATGTTCTCAAACATATAGTATTTTTTTTAAAAAAAAAAAAATTTGTCAATTTTTTAGTGGATTATATTTTTTAAGTGTTTAATTTGCCAAAATTTATAGTAACATTAATATGTTTGAGAATTTTTCAATAGAACTTTTGGCCGGTTTGGTAGTTGGTCATAAATGATGGTAATGGAAATGAATTTGTGTGTAAATTTGTGAAAAATATCATTGTTCATTCCCATGGTAATGCTAATTTATCCTAAAGTGTCCACTTTCCTTCTTGAATTTTCATTCTCATCCAATACCACCTTGTAGGTAGTAATGAGTGGTAATGAAAATTGCTTCCCCTCGGAGATAAAAACACAAATTTAGGGATGAGATTGCTTGCCTGTGGAGAAAAAATGCCTCCCCATGGAGATTTTAAGGGTGTTTCCCTAATAAAATTACACTTAAAATTCATTTCCATTAACGCAATTTATTAACGACTACCAAACGGGTAGGGTTCAAATTTTGATAAATTTTTAAATATAGTTTGAAGTGCAATAGTCAATGAAAAAAAATCTAAAATAATCAAGTTATTTGTAGAGATTACACTTTTACATGTCATTTTTAGACAAAAAGAAATCTATCTATTTAATCAGGTAAGAATGGATCAACAAAAGTACAAAACCAAGATAATCTGATGATGACATTTGTTTAAAATTTGTGCATCAATCGCATATAAAAGTATATAACTTTTACTACTTACAAATAGAAAACATATTTATGCATAGCTCATTTCTTTTGATTTCTTGAATTATTTTCTAAACGTATGAACAAGGACTGAAAAACTTGAAAATTTCAGACCGAAGACTAGAACTAGATTATATAGAGTAAAATTAAATTTAATGAAGATTATGAGATTAAAGAGAAGATGTTTCTTTCAATTCCTCCCAAGCCACTAATTTCTCCGAAACAAGATATTAAGTGGTTTTATTCTTATTTGAAATAAGTTAAATTATTGGAATTTATTTGTAGGTTACCGTGTTGAAAATTTTTCATTATTAGTGTTACGGCCCAAAATAAGCCATATAACATTGATATAACTTAGTCGATCGTGTATGGATGGTGTACCATGAAGTTTTGGAGATCATAGCAAATGATCCCGTACAGATTACACCTTATACGTGTTGACCACCCCAAATAGTGAACTTCTTGCATGTTCTTAGAGGGGATGAGCACGAGTTTTTTTGGCTTGAATTTTTTTTAGGTGACATCCCAAAATGGTGAAAGGTCTTCTTTGATGATCAATTACCAGTGTCACAAGTTGAGTTAATTAGAAGCTTAAAGCATATGGCTCTTAAACTGATCAGATTTGAAAGGTTTGAATTGCATAAATAGGTATCCTAAGACTTGGAATTTCAACTTAGATCAATCAAATTTAAGTGCATTATCTTCCTCAACAAATCTTCTAGTTCTCAAACTGTCATTCCTTACTCTTTACAAAAGGTGATAAGCATTGGAGTATTCTTCAGACTCACTTTAGATTCAAAATGTCCTTACCGATAAGTGAGGTATGTGCTTTTAGAGATTCGACCAGAGATAGACAAGTGTTGCATGATCCGCATAATCGACGATGAGAGTTTAGGTGCAGTTTTGGTGCATGATGCGGAGAGTAATTGAGAATATTTGCTAGGGATATTAGAGTTGCATACTCTGAGTATATTGGGAGGAACTAATTACAGTTGTTGAGATTATCACCATCTTACTTGTTGGCCCGGACATATAGTGAGATTCTTCATATGGGTCATGAGTATTTTTGGGACGAAAATTTCGAGTGGGTGTTTGTGAGACATGCTATTTATGATGTGTTCCTTTTACCTCTCCCTGATTTTGTACTTCTTCTTCATGTCTTTGATATAAATAGATTATGTTGTAGTTGTTTATTTTTTTAAAACAT
Organism: Beta vulgaris subsp. vulgaris; assembly: GCF_026745355.1. Lineage (NCBI taxonomy): Eukaryota > Viridiplantae > Streptophyta > Magnoliopsida > Caryophyllales > Amaranthaceae > Beta > Beta vulgaris. The sequence goes on along the minus strand of NC_079205.1, from coordinate 66,046,349 downwards.
TCACAAAATTAAATCTTTTGTAAATCTAATTATATTGATGTTAATTGCTATGCTACCTTATCAATAAACCATTTTTATTTTTTTTGTAATAAAAAACATTTACAACTTTTTTTATATTTATTACAAATTTGTAATGTACTACTACTCCTCTTCCATTATTATCAATCACTAAATTGTTTTGAGAATACACCTATAATTAGACTTGAGACTTTATTTGTGGAGCCACATGTCACAACCAACTCCAAATAGAAACTTATTACAATTTAGATTCAAGATTGCATTAGGTAAAGATTCACAACTTCGAGAGTGAGGTTTAGCTGAGTTAGTTAGAGCTTCTCTCCCGATTACAGAAGATATTGAGATCGATTTTTATCTCTTACCATTGTGGCCTCTTTAACACCAAAAAAAAAAGATTCACAACTCTACTGATCCAATAATGTCTAATTGCCTATCTTCAGATAGCAATAAACCTATTATTTAAAGCAAAAATATATTCTTATTGTAATGAACATCTGGGGGTGAAGGCCTTATTTGAGGGCAACCACATAGAATATCTACCTACCTATTATAAAATAAAGTTAAATCGTTTCTACTTCTTGCAGTAATGAGTAAAGCAACATTAACAGGTTTCTTTTGTTTATTACAAACTTATTCCGCTTAATTTCCACTTTTCGTATAACTTCATTAATGTCGAAGTCAATCGGTATTACCTAGCAGAAACTACTTACAAAACTTACTGAACATCAAAAGAATCAAACGCAACGATTTTTGACAAGATTGGCCAAAACTGAACCTAGCTTATGAGTTTTACTAGTCTATAGTAGTATCTCATTTCAAAATCAAAGTAGGAGAAATTTATAGGAGATATATGAACAGCAGATAGGAAACATATTGGAAGAAATTTTTGAAAGCTGTTGAAATGTCTGCTACTTGCATATACTTCATCTCGAGTATATGTCTAGTAGTCTCAAGTAGGCCTCATAGAAACTACTTTAGCAAGACGGGATGTGCTTTTTCATCGAGGAATCATAGAACGCTTTCCATCAAGAAGTTGATGGGGGAACCAGAAACTAGAAATAGTTCATGTGCAATGGTATTATCTATTTTTCAGTACAAAAACAATAACCATCAAGAACTGCACAAAATGGAATAATATGGTACAAACAGAACATAAAAATACACGTGTTGTATCCAAAGGCAATATCACAATCGTCATTGAAGAACAAGAGGCACAACAATGACAAGTCGGGAATGAGCTCAATATATAAAGTAGCATGTGAAATGCTGATAAAGAGGCCCATTATTAGTGCTGCATAAGAAACTCATATAGTAAGAACTTAGTGAATGTTGTCCAGACCTGATCAACATGAATTGATGCCATCCTTGCAGTCGCTGGTCAAATTGTAGAATGTCTCCACCCGTGTTTTGCCCTAAAAAAACCTCTGTATCCACCTCAACCCTCATGTAACCATCAAAATCGACTGGTCGACCACCATTTAAAGCTGTTGTTTCATTATACCAATCACTTGTGTTACCCCACAACTCCTTGTAATCATCAAGCAAATGCACCTTGTAATGTGACCTTAATTTATCAAAGTAGTTATAGAAAGGCTCATTTGTGGCGATGTACAAGTCCCTCCATGGCTGTACCACTCCTTGAAGCTTCGAGACAATAGCTTCAGGAGATGTGTCGGCATCCAGGTCAGGCCAGAGCTGCTTATTTTGAGCCTTTTCTCCTCGTACCACATGAACTGCATCAAAATCCCAATCCATCTTCCCACTAATTTCAGAAACTATATTCATCAGCCTCTTTGATTTCCAGAGTGCATGCCACGGTCTTTGAATGTGCTTTGCAGCTGATCCCTCACACACCCTATACCAATAATTTTCAGGTTCTGGAGCATCAAAGTGCCTCCAAATGACAGTACTCCTCTCCTTCTTCAGCTGCATAGGTGTGGTCTTATAAGTTGCCACCTTCCTCACAGGAATCTTTCTCTTATGGTTTTTGTCCCATCTTTTCCAGTCCCTAAGAAATTCTCGCTCCTCAACAATAGAAGCCTCCTCCTTTAGATGCTCAAAGTCAAAATAGAACCTGAAATCCTTCCCCTCCACCTCCTTTCCGCTAGGGTTATACTGTGCACCTAAACAAACACTCAAATCCATCACAAACGTCCTGTTCAAATACTGAGCTTCCCCCAAAGCACACAAGAAGCCCCAAATATAATGATTCATCCCTTTGCAATAATCCCCACCGCGGGAATAGTACAAGTACCTCCCTCTCCTAAAAGCTGTATCAGAGCTAATCTTGGGAATGGTATCATTGATCTGATTATCCCGGTAAGGAGCAACAAGTTTGGGATTATGATTGGTAGCACCAGGACGGGGTCTAGGGCGCCTAGCATGGATACCGGAATGCCAACCACTAGCACCAATGACTTTATAAGCACAATCATCCCCAAGGCCAATCCTAAAACGACGAAAATCACGGTATTTCCTCCAAGACTTCTCCTTGCGATTCCTAAACTTCCAAGCTACATCACACTCATTAGGCTTGGAACCATTAACAGGAGTAGCATACTCCAAGAACAGAATAGACTTAAACAACCTCAAATTGAAGCGCTCAATAGCGATCAAAACTCGAGGATCAGAACAATTGACGACCTTGAGCTCCTCCGCACAAACAGAGGAGCTGAAGGTGGCATTAGTGGTGATATTTTTCTCGAAAGTGGCAATGACAACCTCGGTGATAGGTTTAACGACAGTAGAAGGGGCAAGGGCAGGGGCAAGGACAAAATCTTCGCCAGTTTTGAGGACGGAAGTGTCGTCCTTGAAAGTGGCATTCTCCACCTGAGTGAAGAGTTTGGTAAGAGCAGGAGCTGATTGCAGCCATGGATCTGGAGGTTGGTAGGTGATTGCAATTACAGTGATGATTAAAACAGCAAATACAAACACAGAGAAGCATACATTGCTGATTAGCTTTATTAGGTTTTGCCCTATCGGTTCTGCTGAATTTAGAGGCTCTTTCATCATCTAAATTCCCAGATCCTCCCTAAATTGATCTAGGGTTTCAGAACATGTGATGTGATTCAATTCTTGTTTCTTACAACCAATGCAGTGCAGTGAAGCTCAAAACAGTGGATCTAGATTCTAGACTCTAAAGAAACAACTTTGGAAGATAATTGATTGATAATTGATTCAAGTATACACTTACAATTAGTTGAAGAAACACCAGAAACTTGGATCCAGTAATTCCCTCAATCTCGTCGCTTGTGCTCCAACGCAGTTGAGTAGAAATGAATCAACTTCACTTCACCTTCAGAGTTCCAATTTCAGTGTGCAGATAATAAAATGTGTAAAAATGAAGTAAGATGTGTCCACTACACTGCACTCAACGCCTAGATACTCCCCACGCAACCACTAATGCACTAAATAAAACCCAAAGGAAAGTAGTCAAATTTGATTAATATTAGATTAACATACAAAATTGAAATCAACATTTTAATTATTTAAAACACAATCTAACCTTTTTTTTTTCCTTTGGTTGTTGTTATTGTTTAGAGAGTCATAAGGACAAGTAGTGAGAATCAATCTCAGAAAATTTTGAAGTAGGAAGGGAGACTCCAACAACTGTTTTATCCTTTACTCTCGTAACACAATCCAATTTTAATGGTATCGTTTTTTATTTTTCAAAATGTTTATTCAATACATCGTTATGTTCAACCAACTAGTTTTTAGCCTCATGCTGTGCCTTGAGTAACTACTACCTCTGTTTTTATTTAGTTGCAACAATTTCTACTTTTAGGTATTTTTTATTAGTTGCAACATTTTCCTTTTTAGGAAAGCTTTTGGGATAATTTGACTATATTACCCTTACTTCACCAACCGTCCCCATTTAATTACAGTACTAGTAGCATGGGTAAGTGGGTCAGTTATACTCTCTTTTCTCATTTCTTAAAGTTTGTGCAAAAAGGTGAATGTTGCAACTAAATAAAAACAAAGGTAGTATATCTTTCATTTATATTTCACTTGAAAATGATAACACCAAATATTACTTGATTTAGTGATTAAGTCTTCAGTATATATGCTCGTGATCATAGGATCGAATCTTATGTTCAACTAATAATAGTACTATGTTCCACCAATTAAATTAGAAAACTTTTAATTTTTGGTAAAAGAACCCAAATATAATGTTCTAATAAATTGTTCAAAATGTTTATTTCGAAACAACTTTTTGTTCTTATTTACACAAATCACCAGAATAAATAACTTAACAATATAATAATCAGTTATATAACATATGTGCTTTTACATAAGAGCATGAGACATAATGTTCAAAAACTAAGATCATATGTACTCTACAAAAACACTATAATAATCAGTGTTGCAACATATATTCTTTTACAAATACACAATGTTTAATTTCTAATAGCAAATGTATATTTTAAAAGCTCGATATTCTTTTTATTCTACCCTACTTTACTAACGTGAGTGTTTCATTTTTTTAATTTTTTGGCATTTGGTCCATGCTCATTTTTCATAGTGTCTGCCCCCATGCACCAATTAACAAATATACTTACCATTCTTGCCTTGAGAAATTGCATAAGGTCCATTCTATTTAAATTATTTATCTAAGTTTAACTGAACTTTATTTTATAAAATGTTTTTATCTAAATTTATTGAAACTTATTTAATTAGATAAGAAATTAAAATGTTAATGTTAGAACTAATGACACTTATGCTCTTATCTAAAATTCATTATATGTGTTTTGTCCTATTACTTCCAAGTTAAATATGTCACCTTTAGACAAGTAGTTAATTAACTTAATTTCTATATGATAGGAATCCTGTGCTCAGGTTTAGTACTTTTCAAAACTGATAAAGATTAACATAAAAGTTTAGTTAGCTTAATTCCCGTGAACAGAATGCAATCTTAAATGAAATTTTCAATCCATAAGACAAGTATGGAAAGAATAGGAATACGAATGTGAAGAATAGTATTAGGTGGAGAAAAAGCTTTAAAAAACAATGACGGGTTAGAGAGAATAATGAAGAATTGACAATGAATAGGAAACTAGTAGTTTCCAATATTCCAGACGTTGCTATATCCTATAAGCGTGAGAGAGATTAGAGAATAATATGCAACTTTGTCTAGAGATGTGTAACAAATAAGTTTCCAACTTTCCAGACGTTACTGTGGTTGCTTTGCTTGCCATAATAGGCATACAATATCAAATAGAGTTAGCGTGACTGCGTGAGTGGTTAAGGGCCTCTCGTTTTTTAATCAAGGTTTCGAGTTCGAATCTTGGGTATAGAAAAAATCCCATATGGCAGGAATGCTACCCTTCGAGATATGCATGCAAACTTCCGTTGAAAATTAGTCTACTCGTTAAAGGCGGTGGGAAACTCCTTCGTACTAGGAAAAAGAAAAATAAGCACACGATAGCGAGTCAAAAAATATAAACCACCAATTCTAATATTCTACTTTCCTTCCTTTCTAGTTTCTACTAGTGCCAGCCACAACACAAGCCTTGTCAATTCCTCGCCTTGGCCTTGTAACTGTAAGTTCATTTATCATTTCTTCTTCTTTGTTTGTTATTATTTGAATTTTTGTAATTCTATTTGTATCATTCACTTCTTAATTTAGGCTGCTATATAAATTGATCAGGTGAGGAACCCCAATAGAAACTCCAACGAGTTGTATAGTGTATTAATATGAAATCTGGTGGCGCTGCTGCTACTAGCCATAACCAGGTTGATATCATGTCTACTTTTTCAGTGATTATGTAATTTTTTTTGCTTAAGCTTCACTCTCATCCAAGTGCACAAATATCTCATACTAATTTATTGCTCATCTTATCATGGGATACTTGTTTTATCTATCTATTTTCGGAAAAAGTATATGGTGCAACTATTTTGAAACGGAGGGAGTATTTATCTATCTATCTATGAACTACTATTTACTTTTTCTGATTAGCTTGTTGTTTGATTTTCTTATTAATCTTCTGCTTAAGTGTATTTTTTAGAGGTTTAAAGTTTTCACAATATGATAACGTGATAAATAAGCTTGTTATTAGGTATAGAATTCTATATCAGAAATTTAAGCATTCCCTCCAAAGAGAACAGTCACATACTGATAATACTACTACTAATTTTAGCATGTATGGAAAAATTTGTCACCTTTACAACAAACAGTGAAATAGTAATCATTTATTATTGGATTGAGTGATGGGCAAAGGATGGAATTATGGGAATGAACTGTGTCCAAGGATTGAATTAGCAAAGTCACAAGAGATTTCTGAGAACTGAGTCTTATATCAAAATTTCAATACAAATTAGTAAGTGAAGAGTTTGAAATACATTCCGTTTGACAAGGGCAGAGGATTAACACGCGAATCTTGTTGCTAACATGACATTCTTGAATATGATGAACTCTTTTGAAAGGATGAATCACAATATCACATATATACGCAAGTTTCGAAATTATCATTCTTGAATATGATGAAATCTTTTGAAAGGATGAATCACATATACATGCAAGTTTCGAAATTATGAAGAAAAGATGTTTGTGCTTATTGACTTTTTTTGAAGTGTTCATTTCTAGCTTAGTTCTTGACGGATTGCAGTTAATACTGTAGGCATCTGACTGTCGTAAGAAATGCCCAAGTTGTGTTCAGTGGTTACCTCTGTGCAAGAAGAAAAAGCAGGTAGATTAAAATCAGATCAGTTACATTTGGTGCTTGCGCTATTGTTGTTTACTTTCATGTTAGTTAATTGATGTCCAGCATAATTTTATTAGGGGTTTAAAGCTGATATTTATACTATGTATTATTAGTTGGAGAAAGAGAACCCTGGGCTTCAATTCTAAAAGTTCCAGTAGTGCTCCACGTTTTTTTTTGTGGTTTACCTTAGTTAGGCACGAGCTTTTACCTTGTAAATATGTCTGTTTATTGCATTCACTTGATTCTTCGTTCATCAATATGGCTGGCAGGATTCAATGGAAAAGTTTTCAAATCGTGACATTATTGTATATGTTCTAGGTGAGCCCTTATTATCAGTATTCAGACCTTGTTGCGGGTTTGTGGCCCTTGTTCCTGTCAAGTATTCTGGTTGTCTATTTCCAGCTGATATTGAGTTACTGTTCGGATAATGATCTTGTCAGGTGGTCCTGGGAGTGGAAAGGGAACCCAATGCTCAAAGATTGTTGAACACTTTGGTTTTACTCATCTAAGTGCCGGAGAACTCCTTGAAACAGAAGTTAAGAGCGGAAGTGAAACTGGGTTAGTGCCTTAGTGGTTTGATTGAATTAGCTGAACTCTTTTCGAGGCAGGATAGATAAGTCGTCTTTTTGCAGTAAATCAGAGATTGCTAACCTTTTTGGATTGTTTCCTTCAACTTTTTATAGCTATATTTTCTTTGGCATCATGGTGATCATTTTCTCTTGAGTATTTCCCAACAGAAAAATGATTCAGGAATTCAAGAAGGAAGGAAAACTAGTACCATCTGAGGTTGTCGTCAAACTTCTACAACAGGCAATGCAGAAAAGTCGGAACAGGAACTTTCTTATTGACGGTTTCCCACGCAACGAAGAAAATCGTGTGGCTGCTGAGAAAATGGTACTCTTATCATGTGTTGATTTGTAGTACATTTTGAATTTCACTAGAATCTAGATCAACCATATTAACGATGCCTCCCTTTCTTATGCAATGTTAGCTGCTGTACTAATTGTTCCTTAATCATACAGTTGAATATTCAGCCAACTATAGTATTAGTATTTGATTGTTCTGAAGAGGAGACAATCAGGCGTGTTCTGCACAGAAATCAGGTAATGGTATTTCCCAGCGTTTGTCAGGTTCTTGTTAGTTTTCCATGTATTAGGCATCATGTGTTCCTGCTTGTGTACATAGGGAAGGGTTGATGATAACATGGACACGATAAAGAAACGTCTCAAAGTATACAAAGAATCAACATTGCCTGTGATTGATTACTTCACCAGAAAGGGGAAAGTTCGAAAGGTAAAACTACTTGACAACAAACTGTTTTTGATATCTTGTTACTAATATGACTTATTCTTACCTGTTCTTTTCATGTTAATCAGATCAATGCTGAGAAACCCATCGAAGAGGTATTTAGGTCAGTGGAGGCTGTATTTTCTGAGCTTGGATTAGCGAAGCATACAGTTGGGAGAGCTTGTGTTCAAACAGCATAATTGAGTTTACCAAAAAAAATAAACTTATGGGGACACATTTAGTTTTCATTATTAATCTTGATGGGAGATTCAAGTTATCTAACTTGTACTATAATCGACAAAAGAAGTCTAATGTTGCAAGTATTAAAGAACGAAAGAAATAATAGTTTAGTTGAAGAATGATGACAGATAGATTCAAGCTCTTTTTTCACTATCACTCTACAGTAGTTACAGTAGCTCATTTATACATGTTGTAATGCTCCATATGTTTGTACCTATTTCTTGAATAGGTGAACCCAAAAGAATGTCGAAATTCAGAAGTGTGTTTTGTTATATAGAAGTACATATATTAATATACACGGGGGAACGTTAATGGAAACTCCCCGAACGGCTCATGATGCAACCAGAGAGCAAGGCAGCTTTTGCTCTTCCAGAACCTTGTGCACTGTTGTGCAACAAGAGCTGCTAATATTTGATAAAAATCTAGTTCGGCCTATCTGGTTAGACTGATTTTCTTTGTTAAACAAGTATTCAATACAGTCCTCTAAACTTAAAATTATATGTTCCTTTTCCCAAAAAATTAAAAACCCAGTTGCAGGAATTGAGGTGGCTATTTTATCCTGCTATTAGAAAAAAGATATGAACATAAAAAGAAAAGAGGAAATATGTAATCCCTTGAGAGTAAGGAAGGGAAACTCTGAAGGGGCAGAAATTAGGGGGAAGGGGCGACTAAGTGGCATTCATGCAGAGGAGGAGTTAAATGACAGTCAGCATGCTATTGCTGCTGGTGTCATGTCTTATGTAAATTTGTCTGCATAGGAGATGTACCTTAAGCGGATTCTGTTTGAAAATCTGAACATTCTCGGCGCACAATTTACAACATAAACTTGTGTGTTATTGTCTCTGTGCATCAGTGTCACATGGCTAACATCAGTTCTGAGACTTCTGATCGCTCGTAAACTCCAAGGTTTGTTATATCTTTAGAGAAAGTCAGTAATTCTTTTCCCAATAATAGTATAAATCCTGTTAGAAATAATTGCTTCGTTCAGAATTTTCTTGATTTAGAAGTGTGTGTATACATATATATATAATTATGTATGTTATGTTAGACTGGTAGTATTATGTTTTGAGTACATCCCTTTAGAATATTTAAATCTTTTTAGTGTTTCCTTGGATTGCATAGCAAGCTTTAAGTAGTAGCAGCAAAAACTTTTGTGCAAGCCTGCAAGGTATCAGTAATCATGGTGGAGATATATGAGGAGTTGATGGATACTTTGAGCAGCGGAGAAATGTCAGAGGAAAGTGACGCAGAAGACATAAGCTATGCAGAGCTTAAGAGACGTATGTGGAAGGATAAGATGCGCATGAAGAAGCTCATAGCAACAAAGAATGCATCAAAGGCGGTAACAGAAACCTATAAGCTTGCGGGGACATCAACCGTTGACAACTTAACAGTAGCAGCAACAGCAAGCAGAGAGGAAAAATCAAGAAGAAAGAAGATGCTGAGATCCCAAGATGCCATCTTAAAGTACATGGTGAAAGTCATGGAAGTCTGCAAAGCCCAAGGCTTTGTGTATGGTATCATCCCGGAGAAAGGGAAGCCTGTGACGGGATCCTCTGACAGTCTGCGAGAGTGGTGGAGGGGATCCGTTAAGTTTGAACAAAGTGCACCCCAAGCATTGCAGCACTTGATTGTTCCTGCAATCCTAGGATGTGCAGGTGCAGTTAATGGTGAAAACTCTGCCTCCACCTTGCATATGTTGCAGGAGCTTCAAGATACTACTCTAGGGTCCCTCTTATCTGCACTCATGCAGCACTGTATCCCTCCTCAGAGAAGGTTTCCACTTGAGAGGGGTTTACACCCTCCATGGTGGCCTACAGGAGATGAGGTTTGGTGGGGACAGCAAGGGGTTCTGGCGGTGGAGCACGGCCCACCACCTTACAAGAAGCCTCATGATCTTAAGAAGGCGTGGAAGGTGAGTGTTTTATGTGCGGTGATCAAGCACATGTCCCCTGACTTGAACCGAATGATGCGTCTGGTCAAGAAGTCCAAGTGCCTGCAGGCTAAGATGACAGCTAAGGATACAGCTACCTGGTCCAAGGTCGTAGATCAAGAAGAGGCTCTCTTGCGGCTCACCCACCTTGGCAAAACAGGTAAAGACCAAGATAGTGATACTGAACATCAACAAAACAAGAGGAAAGCGGATGCTTTCGATCAAGATGTTGAAACAGAGATGGCGTTGCAATATACTTGTGGAAACTTGGAGGGCCTACAAAACGAGGCAGGTTTGGGGTTAATAGAGAAGCATACTAGAAGTAAGCATGGGCCTGAATGCAATTCTGTCGCCCAGAGTAGCAGTCTAGAAGCTATATATGCACAACTAGCAGCAGAGTACCATGATTACCTTGACTTACAACACAGAACTGCTTCGTTACCAGTGAATCTTCACTTGGCTGATTCGAGTGTGATGCCTAGCGACGAGACTTACAGGCACTGTCATCCACAGCCACAAGTATATAGTGTAGTTGGAGATCAAACACAATATTGGGAAACTGCTGTTGCAGATCTGGGTTTGGATGTAGCATATCAAGTACACAGGGGGAATGTGGACCATAATCATTGTCCCCTAGAAGAAGGCTTGAACCAACAAGTAGCAGTAGCAGCAACTTCTATTTGGGATCTACCATATCAGGAGCCTGATGATGATTGAGAATAAAGACTATATGATCTCGTTTTTTCGTCCTTGTTTGTCAAAATTAGTAAATCCCCTCGTTATTTATATCTTTTTTAAAGCATAACTTGTATACAATGATTAAGGTCATATGGCCGCTCAGTTGTCATGGTTGATAATATTCGTGCTTGAAACAAGTTTGAGAGTATGTTAAAAAAACACAGGTGCTTTTCATTGCGTGCTTGTTTAGAGTGTAATATATACAATCAGCATATTATTTGCAATGGCATACTATTTATTGATTCTGAATGCTTATCTTAGTGCATGGCTATAGTCATGAAAATGAAAATTTTTGTAAATAAAGTGAGACAGCCATTTTGAGGCTGCAAAGCATAGGATAGCCAATGAGAATATGGCTGTCCGTTGAATTGTGGTCATCATTCCCTGCTTGGCTATTCCGACCACCCCGATCAAACCAAAAGCAATAACCTGAAGCACGATCTCAGCTATGTTCAGTCCTTTATAAGCAGCATTACAACTGGAACAGTTCACCACATGGGTCCAGTACCTGAAACATTGCCCTCACTTGTTAGACAATACCTAAAACATTCATTTAATCCCAATACTTATACTGACTGATCTGTCGCATTAAGTTGATATACTGATCCATAGCTATAAAAGAATGGAGAATTATGAACACTTGATGATCAGAAATCAAATTCTATTGTATGCACACCTGTCCAGTAGCTCTCTGCGTGGAGGAATAGGGGGTAGAGCTCCTCCATTGAATTTGGACCCCCAGTTCACTTGGCCTTGAGAGTATTTGTTCAACCACCTTCTGTACCCGGAAACAACAGCATCTGACTTTGTTGGCACAAAACAAACTTTATGCCAGTTGCTTGGGCCAAACTCCTTTATCTTGTGTTCCTAATGAGCGAGAAATGCTTAGATAGTAGCACTATGCATACCTCTACAGACAGTATAACCTTACACATTATAAAGAAAGTTACAGCATCCAAGGAGTAGCGAATACCTGAACGTGAAGAAGATAAAGATCAGAATCAAGAACCAGGTTTTGATTGAAATGAAATACCCATCTTGGGATGATTCGATCTATCCAAACCGCGAAATTTCTTGGAAATGACCATATCAATCGGCTTTTGCCTGGACTGACAGGAATACAGATGAATACAAGAATAGGCCTTTTCTGGCTTGATGACACCTGACAACCAACCACTCTGCATATGTTTCAATGCCCAACAAGAAATTTTAGAGCATAAATGAAGAAAAGTTCATCTATATCAAATTACCTTATTAGGCACTGCTGATGATTCTGATCCATTCCCACTGTCAGGAGGCGGATCTGGGTAAACATAGTAGACACATGGTGCAAAGAAATTACCCGAACCCCAGTCTTGCTTCGTAGAAAAACCATTGATGTCCATATCTTTTACACTCAAGTTTAGAGGTCTACCACCTTCTCTATCAACCTTGCTTTTGGGAGTTGGTGTATTCAATATACCATAGTGTGCATAAGGAACATGAGCAGGGTCCATTAAATTTTCGATAAGAACTTCATACCTGGACATAAAAGAAGCAATTATAAGTTATAACCAGATCAAAAGGTGTGAATCCTAAGAAACAAGAAAAATTAGGTAAGACATACAAGATCAAAATTCTTTGTTATTTTCCACAAACACATTAAGCCTTCTTCACTGCTCCTGTGATTTAGCTGAATTCATTCCTTTTTTTTTCTGACTCAATCATTTTGTGTTTCTGATGCAAACTGATTTTTGTTAATTCTCTACTGATGTTCTCTTATGCAGATAATTGATTTTAAATGATTAAACTGATTGTTACTGATTAAAACTGATTCATATTATATACTAACTATGTTCTTTATTAATTGCAACACTTGGATATTTAGACTATTCACACACAGCCCTGGAAAAAAAAAATAGTTAAGTGGGATCTTGTTAGATCCGTCTGCATATATACTTCCACTATATCAACTTTTTATAATTTATACTAAAAGGTAATTAAAGATACTAATGGTTAAAGTTATACATTGGCAAACGTGTAAACTCAAATATTGCAATTAAAAAAGAAAGGAGTAAGTAGTTTTTTGAGCTGAAGTGAACAAAGCCCAAATAGGAGAGGAGAAACTTTTGCTACAAGAAGGCAGTTGTGACCTTGTGAGATCATTAACCAGTAAAATAAAATTGACACTCTTAAAACATGACCAAGTATAAGGGTGTCAAATTCATTTCATACCCATAATTTATCTCTCTATTAGAGAGTAAGTTGGAGTAAGAAGGATCATCGAGCTCTGGTATGAAGGGAGGCTTTTTCTTCTGAAGGATGTCTTTAAATTCAGGATCTGAATTTGGCCAAAACCAAACCATTTTGTTCTGAACCGTGCTTGGATATACAGCTACACAAGCTTTCTTTGATGTATGCACCTGTAAGTTGTAACATTTCTCTTAAAGTTGTATCAGGCTGCATAAAAACAAGAGATAAATAGATAAACATTTGCTGATATAAGTTGGAAAAGTGGATATTACAGGAGCAGCATCAGTAGGTGCTTGAGGAATTAGTTTACAAGCTCCGGAGCCGTTGAAACACCAACCATGGTACACACACTGAAGCCTTCCTGATTGATCAATACGTCCCTCAGATAGAGGAGCCAAGCGATGCGGACACATATCATTGAAAACTTTCCACTGAGATTCAGTCTTATCCCACCAAACCACCACATCAAGACCAATCACCCTTTTACCATGAGGCTTCCTTTTATCTAAATCACACACTGGCATCACAGGATACCACTGCGCATACCAATCAAAGTTCTCTGACACCTCCTTGTTTTTCGTTTCATATGTGCTTTCATCAATGGATACAGTAGAAGCAGCAGTAACAACAGACATACGTGTACCAGAATTCGAAGCATTTGGCTTACCTGTAATTATGTTCCTGTTGCATTGATGTTGAGAAAGTATCCAAGTAGATGATTGAGGTGACGAATTCAACTGGCAACTACTAA